>NW_027180197.1:62500-67500 GCF_036669925.1 Montipora capricornis | reverse complement strand
GTCGCCTAGCTTCAGGGCTGAGGCCGTTTCCATTCCTAAGTGGTTCTCTTTTGAAAGCACGTGGCACGCCTGCAGCCATATAGAGAGGTCATTCCAAAAAATTCTACTTTTTTCACATCCCCAGAATAAATGTAACAGATCTTCTTTTTTATCATGGCAGAAGGTGCATGTTCCGTCCTCTCTAATTCCTATTTTTGCAAAAAATTATTGGTCGCTAGCCGTCTATGTAAAAATCTGAAATTGAAGTCAATTAATTTGGAACTCTTTGTACGCGCAGCAGACAATAGGTAGGCTTTTCTCCAGTCAATTTTTACCTTGGCTGTGGACCCGATATCTTTCTGCCACCTCTCTTGAGATAATAGCGGTCGTTCCGCTTGATCAGAAATAAATTTCTATTAAACAATTCTCGATGGATTTAGTTGCTATAGGAAAGTGTTCATGAAATTTTCATACTTCAGCTGAGACCTCGGAATCTGTTGCTGTAAAGGTTTAACAGCAGAGATTATACCAAAAAAGTTAGTGGTCTGACTTTGAGTTGATATTTACTTTGAAAGCTGCCAAGGGAAAGAAAGTTGTTAGAATCATCCACTAAATGTTTTACTTGTGTTACGCCTTTGGAAAGCCAATCTTTGCATAGTACCAGTGCATTATTTTTCCTTATTAATAAATTTTGCCACAGAGGTAGAACTAGAAAGTGATCTTTGGACACTATTCCTTTCTCAAAGAAGGTCTAAGACCATATTTCTATAACTTCTTTAACAAATGGGTCTTCTATGTTTAGATTGTCTTTTTTGTTTAGGTTCCCTTTAAAGACGGCGTTGCCTCCATATGTTGCGAGTTCTAGATCAAAAAAAACTTTCCATTTGCTGCAGTTTTCTGTGTTCAGGTATTTTTTAATCCAGGTAGCTTTAAGGGATTTGTTAAAAGTTGTAATATCGATCATCAGACTAGCGCGTCAGACTAGCCATGAACATTTAAATGGCAAAAATATGACTCAATAAAAGATAGGAGTTGAGAATGTTGAGAATGGCTCAGGGAAACGTGGCCGTTTCTTAGTAACTGGGGAACAAGTGGTTTTACTTAACTGAGCAAAGGTTTATTACATTAACAATGTTTGTCTTTTTAGTGCTTTCCACCCAATAAAAACTTAAAGTTAACTGCATGTACTTCATACATGGGTATCCTCCGTTAAAATAACTGCTACTATGGGAAATTAGGAAATTAACTAATTCTTGAAAAGTCGTTATCGCGTAGGGTTGGTTATTTTGTTGGGAAGATCTCCAAGAGAATACATAAACGGTATTTCAATGCCTCTACCTCTTATAAACGTTTAGAAGGGAGCATGTGCGCAAACCAGGCAGCATAAAACCCGCCTCTACAATTGTGTTTTCCTCTCTAAACTTATTAACTGTGTTCTCACGGTGGCTCAATCCAGCCAATCATATTTCAAGAGAATGTCACTCTTATGTGAAGGATTCACTTACAACACCTCTTCACGCAACGGCAATGTTAGGGTATCACATGAAACACCAAATTTTTCATAACAAGATGCGCTATCATTATTGCAACATATAATACGTCAACATAGTAACAGGAGTCATCTAAAATCTCTATACAAATAGTTTCAATTTAGCCTGCTAATTTACATAACATGGCTGCTTGGTGACACAGTGTTGTAGAACTGAATGCAGATTGTATCCTTCTAATCATGTACAGGTACATTTTGTTCAATGTGTTGAAACTAGTTTGAGCCTCCTTATCACAGCCATGTTTTCTAAACTGGTAATAGTTGACATTACAGCTGTCTTCGCTGTTAGCTATACGCAGAATTTAATGTGTCAGGGCCCAGGTAGAGGAGCAATTGATGTTGAAGCACGAGAGAACAATTTAGTACCGAATATGAAATAGGCGTTGTGAGTAAACGGTTCGATCATGGCGGACACGATGGTATACCTGTCGATACAGAAACTAAGGAAACACAAGGTCATTTTTCTTTCCGCAATGTGGTCACCGTTTTTTAAAAACGTGTAACATATTGCTAGGAATGAAGTTTTTTAGTCTTGAGTCACGTGAATAACCACTGATGTTGCACGGTTTAATGTCAATGCTTTATTCAGATGTATTTGATCTGGATTCTATCATACCAGTTATAGGATTAAATGACCAAATGAATAGTAAGAAACAGGAAGTGTTAAAATCTGATTCGATGATGGAACTGAAACGGTGTCACGGTATTACTGATGATAGGTACATCGAGTGAAAATTTCTGTAGAAAACTCTTGTGATAACAAAATTAGAATTCGGAAATGTTGAGAGTTGAGCTACCCATGACATGGTTTTGCATGTTTAAGACTTTCTTATGTTACGATAATTTATTCTAAAGTTTACTAACAATTTGAAAGAACTGTAACTGACGGTCTCAAAATCCCAGCAAAAATATGATAATAACTTGTGGCCTTTTTCTTCAATCCAAAGTCGTGTTCAAGATTGGTTCTTTCTAAACAACAACCTCTTCAGGACAGAACACAATGTCACGAGCTTTACTATGTTAATGTATGGAACAACACCAATCGTTTGCCTTGTAAATACTTAAAGAATCACTAATGTTTATCGTCAATCGTTTTCTAACAACACTTACTGGTTGTAGACTGAGCCTCCCAATCTCTCAACAGTGATTTGTGTCTGACAAATCCTTTCCCGAAAAAACTTCGTGCGTGCTTGCACAATGTTCGTTAATTGACAAATTGTTTCCGAAATGAAATCGTCCGGCGACTCTTAATCAAACCAAAGGATTATTCGTGTCGTGAGATAATTTAGTCAGTTTACTGCCCCTTTGTGAAAAAACGGACTTAAGAAGAAGGACGACAAAAGCTTTTTCATGCTTTTCGAATAGCTGCTCCAACGCCAGATTGCACGGCATGTGACGTGTGACACTCCGTGACCGATAGTAAGATATTCTCAACAATACTAATGAAGATTTCCGATTACCGATACATCCTTGATTATGACGTTACATTCCCATGTACTTAGAAATCCCATGTACTCTCGTCCGTTTTCTGCTCAACGTCATCAGTACCCAAGACTTACTTGCAGGCATTTGGTATAAAAACGTCATCGTTACCCATTTAATCCGTGTGCGCCCAGTTCTGGCAAATCGAGATTTTTTCTGGCATACCAGATATGTAATACTATATATCACTGAAACTCTATATACGCGTAAGCTACAATGATGCCTCCTCGGCTCTGGGGAAAATCCCTGCACGTGCAATAACTCACTAATTAGCAACATCAAAGGAAACTTTCCAAAATGTGAAAGCAATGCTTTTGTTACAACAAGTAAATTGGCAGTGTTGAACGGTTAATATGTAACTTTCAGAAACCCTTAATTTCTGGTGTCTCAAAAACTAACTAAAGACCCTAATACCCCTAAAACTCGAAAAAAGTTGGCTTTTTGAGTTACCTCAAGCGAAGTTCAAGTCCATCGTTCGCTACAACTTGTTTCAAAGTGAAATGAGCTGGGTGATCCGCCATATTTAACTGAGTAAGCACGGTCCACGTGTGACCGGACATCTTCATTTCACGTCGGATGTATATATTGGCCTTGTGACACTCTAGGCCTAAAAACCAACTTTAGGCCTAGGGTTAGCTGAGGGTTTGGGGTTACTTTTTTCAAGTTTTCTGGGTGTTAGGATCTTAGGGTGTTCTTTTTAGAGATATCCCTTAATTTCAGCATCCTGTATTGAAACGAATTTGTTTCTTTGTACACTCAATTTCATGGATTGCGTAATTCACACTTACTGGAATTCCAAGTAGCGGCTTTAAGCTTGACGTGTTTCCACCGTGCCCTTCTGAGACAATGCACAATGTTTTCAGTTTATCTTAGCACAGTTATGGATCCTTCAACATAAGAAAATTGATTCATCATTAGTCACCAACCGCCTAACAAAATGTTACTTGTCATGATTCCTTTCAAATGCTATTAGCACAACAAAAGTCACAAGCAGAAATTGCTCTTTTTAAATTAATTTGCTTTATCGATTTAAGAAAAAAAAAGTCGAGGGTTTAATTTAAATCAACGCAGTTTCCCAATTTCCTAGTGGCATTTGACCCAGTATTAACACATCGAGCTGCTGTTTCAAATAATGAAAAGGCCACTTTTAATTAATACAATCATAGATTGATGCATTAGAATTTATAGACATTCAGTGATAGCTATATCACAAATTTGGACAGACGGTATGAATTATAGCAAAGCATTCAGTGAGAGACCTATACATGTAGCAAGAACTCTGGCTATCATGATTACTCAATCCCATATAAGGCAGCACAATATTAGATGACCACTTATCTACGATTTGAAGTGTTAGACCGGTGCACAAGGGTTATGAGTTTTTAATTAAACAAACTGTGATGCTGAAGTGGTGGCAGGGTGAAAATTGTGTTTATAGCTGTCATATCTTTCTACAGCAAATACAGTAATTTGGCATATTAAATAAAATAATGGTAATTTGCTCTTTATCAACTGATTTGATCATTTGTAACGCTTATAAATTTTGTTCAACATAAGGTATTTCATTCTAAATATTCTCATAGAAAATCAAAGATGCACATTGAGAATAAAATAGTTTTAATAATTACATGCAAATTAAAGTTCTTTTCTATAACGATCAATGGGGACATAGTTTTCAACAAGGGATTAATTAATTAAAAGTGCTTAATATCACCTCAGTACACTTTTCCACTTTATATATTCTTCAAAATTGTCCCAATTACAGAACCATTTGATTGAAATTTCACTTATATATTGGCTTTGAAAGACAGGAAAAGTGGTCATATGTTGATCAATAACCGAGCAATGAAGGGGAATGGGTTTGATATCGATGGAAATTAATTTGCGATGTCAACCGGGTATCGAACCAATTCCCCTTCATTGCACACTTGTGGATGAAACTGTGATGTAACTGACATTACAGTAAATATGAATTTTTGTTAGATACTTG
>NW_027180197.1:52500-55000 GCF_036669925.1 Montipora capricornis | reverse complement strand
GTGAGGATGGTAAGCAGCTGCTTTATCACCAATATTAGGCAATTCTTCAGTTTTATGCAGAAAATATCATAATTATGCAGAGGATACGGATTTTAAGGAATTACGCATATCCACATTGCAGCATCCTGTCAGATGCCATGCTTCATGCAGGAAACATCAAGAGATGTACTGATTGACAGACTAATTATTGTGCTCAAAGCAGTCAAGATGTGTGTGCAAATGAGTTTGATCAAACTACCCCTTACATGTAGTTTCAGACATAAAATGCAGCTCAGACATCTTTTGATGTCATTCAATAGAACTTGAAAGAGGTTGAAAGCAGTTCAACTAATGCTGATGTTTGAGACCCACAGTCTCAGACAAAATTGTTGAAACACTTTACAATACCTTGCCCTCCCACAATGTTGTTTTGGCAAATGTCTTATGATGTCATAGTTATACACGTCATTGTCATGTGACCCAGTTCGCTCCCTCGTGCGAGGTTTTTCATGAACTATTTAAACCTGTTGTTGTCTGATTTACCTGGGCCGTTTGCTGTGTTCCTGCAATCATAACAAATGGGCTCAGAAACTCAGGTTGATACAGCATTGTGAGGGGAGAATGAGCCGCAAAAGATTCAGATCTGTATAGTCGAGTACTGTTCCAACAAATTTTGTCACAGACTGTAGCTATAAATGAAAACCGAATTAAAGCTTTGAGGGAAATAATTTTAGAGAAAAATTAATAATTAAATTTTTGAGATGACTTATTTGATAAGGTTTGAAGTTTCAAATGTGGTCAAACTATAGTTGTTAAATTGAAGTGCTTTGCTCAGTGCATTTTAACTAGTTCAATACCTAAATTTCTGGTTGTTGGTGTAACATCATGACCAACAAAATTTTATGTCAACTGAAGGATCTTTCCCCTCCAAAACAGGTGACTGCAAGAGGTCTCCAAGAGACAAGAACCAGGAGAAAATGGATTAAGAACTCATGTTTTTATAATAATAATATTAAGTAGTTACATGTAATAATAATTCAATAATAGCCTTAAGTGAATTTCTTTCTGTTAGCCAGTCAGTAAAATTAAAGTTAGACAAAAATGAGAAGTTCTAATTCCAGAACAGAGCACTCATAATATTATTACAAAATTACATTGTATCATGGTGGGTGACAAAAAGATTTATTTAGATGTTTCAAAATTATCTGAAACTATGGGCATATATTTTTTTCCAAGCCTAGTTCATATCTTTTAAAATATTATTTCCGATATTTGTGGGTATTGCGTTATTATTAAATACAGTAAATTTCATTTGGAAGCACACCACATGTGTAGGATTACAAAGTCTTACATGCTCATTGTACATACAGTGTACCTGCAATAACTTGATCTTTAATAATCTTATTCAGAATAGTCTGGAAATCATATCTTTGGTTAAAATGTTTCCTCCTTTCGAGAAAACAAAATTGAAAATAAGCAGATAGAGAATCACTACCGCAGGGACCAGAAAAATATAGCATCCACCTTTAAGATGTCATGGTCAATTCAACAATATGTAAGTTGCAAAATTCTAATTCAAAATTTTGCTTTCAAAAATAAGTGAGTGTTACTACTACTGAAAGCTATCAAGAGCAAAATATACATGTTGCCATGTTGTATAGTTCAATAAATTTAAGAAAGTCCATGTACATATACTTCACAAAGTATTTATCTGTAACTTATAGAAGAATGGAATTTGGGATTTTACATAACAAAAGGTTTGCAGCCAGTGTTGCAAGACAAAAATAATAATGTGATGGTGAAGTGTTCAATTCAAATTTAAAAAAAAAAACTTCTTAGTAACTGACACAATATTATTAAAACACAAGTCAGTCTGCTCGGGATTAAGCACAATTGTTTTAACAACCTATGATATTGCTTTACACATGTCTAGCCGAGGGTAGGGTAGTTACATCAAAGATTAAATCTACAATCATGGAGAAAGAGTTGGGGCTAATTCCCTGTTTTTTTATGCTTGACTGACCTAACCCTAACCCTAACCCTCCTCCCCCTACCCCACCCCAGCAAATGGGTAAAATATTTACCTCATGCAACAAAAGATAAAAATTGCTTTTTGTTATGGACAACTAGGAAGTTATATGATTCTGTCTGAGATTCTAGCCACATAGGAAAGACCCTCGTCACAGTCTTCCACCTTTTTAATTATTGACATCAACAGAACGTGTTCCAAATGGAGCTACTTTAATCTTAATGTCCATTGTTTGCGTCCACAAAGATTGCCATGACACTATGAGTTGAGGCACACATGGTGCGTTTACTTTGCAGTGACCTTGCAGTGAAAATTCAGTCAGTTTCTCTATCAACCAATCAACGATTTTTATTAACCTTATCATCTTTATTCTAATTTTAAAATGACATGAATGTGTCAGATACAAATGTAACTGCTGTATGTATGTCACTACAACATAGGAAATTAAATGACTAAAGTCAGTCTGTGCTCAGCATGGAAGTCGCTGGTGGA
>NW_027180197.1:40000-42500 GCF_036669925.1 Montipora capricornis | reverse complement strand
CCTCAAGAAGGGACGACGACGTCTGTGAGAACGTCATCTGAAAATATATCTTCGCGTTATTCTATTGATCTCGCGATTATCCCAAATCGTTCGGCATAAAAATTGTGTACACACTCTCTAAGGATGAAATTATTAGGAACGGTGTTGTGAGGTAGAATTGGTAGAAACGGTGAATGAATGACTATATAGTAAACCACCGCCCTAGGCGTTTTTTAAGGGTCAATAAACAACACTTCTGCTTTTACAGCGCAAATGGCAGTCGTGCACTTTACAATCTTAAGGGCGGTGCCCAATAATACAAAGGTATTTTTGCGCCGTCTACTGAATATGCGGGAGAAGCAGATCTTAACAAGTGTTATTGAAATCCAAAAGAAAATTAGGTGTAACCATGCATTTATCAAAGATAATTTATCAAGAATATTTGTTTAAAGCTTTATATTACAAAGATATGTATGGCGTTCTTTTCCAGATTGAAGCTTAATTATCTCTGAAAAATGCTTGGTTGGCCCCAACTTTCTTTTTGGATTCCAAGAGCGCTTGCTAAGTTCTGCTTTCTTCGCATAGTTTAAACCGCGCAAAAATATACCTGCCTCAATAAGGACCACCCATAGGGTTTCCGAGTATCTCGAGATGCGCAGAACGTATGCGCAACAACAAGGCACCGTCCTTAACTGAATAAAAAGTAGTTTTACACAGGTGTTCCCAGAACAGAATGAGAGACCAACACACAGGGAACAACGTCCCCTACTCTTCTCGAACAGAGTGTGAGTTCTTTAACGTCCCACGAAAGTCACATGAGACGGGGCCTACGCTTTATGTTCGTTAGCGCTTATCCGAGAGAACTAGAAAGTCTAACCATTTGCAGATGTCATAACAAAGGCAGCACTTTCTCCTAAGTTATTCATTACAGACCCAGAGTGTTGGTGCGGCCGGTGTTTTGATCTCTCGATTTCCCCCAGAATAGTCCAATAGTCCAATGCTCAATCAACTGAGCCAGTTTAGGAGCAGTTTCAGTTTAATTTCAGAGTAAGAATAGAGCCAACTGGTCAGCGATCGATGTGGTTGATTGAAGAGAAACTATTGACAGTTTACCATCAGCTGAAGTGCTCACGTCTTGCACGCAACTTCAATCACTACAAGTGCCAATCTACTCGGGGTCATAATTAATAACAGTTTATCATGGAACGATCACTTTGAGAAGTTAGTTAAGAAAGCTCGGAGGAAGCTATATTTCCTAGTTCTGTTAATTAAAGCGTGCGGGCATACCAGCTAGAGATCTATAGCTAGTAGCACACTACTACTGCACATGCATACATGCATGCTGGACTACGCATGTCCCGCGTTTCATTATTCTCTGTCAAAGTATTTACAAGCAGACCCAGAAAGGGTCCAGAAATGAGCTCTATGTTACATATTTCCTGGTAAATCTTGTGCCGAGGCACTTGGTAGTACAGGAATAACGGTTTTTCGTTCTTGATTACCAGGATGCAATCACGAATTAATTTAATTTTAAATTTGACGGAATTATGGTTATTATTGTTGTGTAAGAGTTACGCAATTCAGCAATTTATAACTGCGATGTAACTTTATAAACAAGTCTTTTGTTTGTTTATTTGTTTTCCCTTGCTTCAATAGAGAGTTACGGTGAAAGCGAAGGGCAAAAATGACCACGTGACCATGATTTTCCCGGCATTTTTCACATTCATCGAAACCCATAAAATTTGACAGAAAAGGATTTTCATCTTTTTCTACAAACGAGGTTTCAATAGGTTTTGTTTTTGTTTTTTTGCTAACAAAATACACAAGATTTACAGACTCCAATACCAAGTTGCCCTTGGGTCACTTGAAGCTTAAGTCACAAGCGTCACTCCATTTTACTTAAAACTTGAAACGGAAAGCCGACGTTTAACATTTAACGTTTAACGTTTAACGTTTAACGGCACTGAAGCCGACGTTTGCCGTTTAACGTAAAGGTGATGCTAAATCTCTCTAATGTCGGTCATTTTACGTCGTCGCGAGGACGATCGAGAACGCCAAAGAAAAAAACAAACAAACAAAATTCCAAACGCATGTGCACGGTGTGGATAGCAATATTTTCTGCTCATTAAAGTGGTACTATGATCAAAAAATCATTTCTTTTTTTCTTCAGATTTTGAAAGCGTGTTTGCTTAACACCTAACTTGCAAAATTTTGAGATTTGAGTTTTATCCAAAGGCTGTCTATTTTGAGTGTAAGTTTTGGATTTCACGGTCCGCCATTACTCACATTCAAAACTGGCCGATTGGAGCTCAGAGGGTTGGATCTAGAGAAAATGACGTTTATTTACTCACTAGCTTAAAATTTCAGCGTGTAAACGCAACTTATTATATATGCAAAACACGGGCTCAAGAGTCTGAAAGCCCGAAACTCCCGTGCTGCATATTAATTCAGCGTACACACGCATTGCATTCTTAAACTAGTGAGTCTTTGACTTCATTTTCTCCTCGACCCAGCTCTTCAA
>NW_027180197.1:35000-37500 GCF_036669925.1 Montipora capricornis | reverse complement strand
ACTAAAGCTACGCTACAAAGAGTTCTACTGACAAATTTAATGGGCCACACGTACCTGAGCTTTAATTTTTCCGTTTGCTTGTTTTAGACTTTCCATAAATTTCTCGGTAATTTTCCCGGGAAATTTTAGTCGGCGGAAAGAAAAATTTTGCCAGAGAAATGTAAGACATATAAAGAAAATTTTAAAAAGTGGTTCTAGCGCAGGTGAGGTCATCAAATTTTGTCTGAAGAATCCTTTACCTAAGTTACCAGTTACGTTTTGAAGTAAAGAAAATTCGGGTTGTGAATCAATTATTATCGCTGAGATAATAAAAGTTAATAGATAACTAAAATTAGTAGTTAACTGACAATTGGCCAAAAAATAGTAGTTAACTGACAATTAGCCGAAAAATTAGTAGTTAACTGACAATTGGGTACCCCCATTAGCACCCTCTAAAGTGGGTACCTTAAGATGTACGACAAAATAACTAGATGATTTGAGGTGTTTGTTATTTAGACAGAGTACCGCATATATATGTGTGTGTTACAATGCGTGCCGCACGTGCAGCAAGATTGTTTTTCCTCTTCAGTTAAACAATGATATTAGGGAGTTTACGACTACGGCTGCGGCAACGCCACAAAGCAAGAATATCTTTGGTTAAGGATTGAAAAATACTCGTGCTGCACGTGCAGCACGCATTTCAGTGCCGTAATCCACAAAACAACAACGTGAAATCACCCAATTTCAGGTTTTGACGACAACGTGAGCATACAACAGAAAATCGTTCACTTTTTATCTTCACTTTAGAACCTTTCCTATAAATCCAGTTACACGATAATTCGCCCCTTTTGTTGAAGGTGAACAAGATAGAATAATCGCGAAATACTTCACGTAGCGCTAAGGTATATTTGAAGTAAAATTGCCTTTGCCGTTGTCCTTGCTAAAACTCCCTATTATTGTTTTGTGGTGCTGTCGTTGTCGTAGCCGCGCCGTTTCTTAAACTCCTAAAGAAACGATGACGGATGCAGGCAACGACAATGCCAGAAAGCAAGAATATGATTGGTTGAGGAGGGTGGGACTTAAATACGGAAAGACAATGTTTGCTAAGGAAGGTTACTAGTCAAAGAGCCCTACAAAAAGGTTCAATGGATGGTTCTATGAAGTAACGTTTTCAATGACAATCTGACATCACTTCAATTAGAAAGCACAAGCGCAGTTAGTCCCTGTTTTTTTTCACCAGATGGTAACCGTCCCATCATTTTTCGTCAACTGTAGCATGGAATTTCTATTTGGAGAAAAAAATGAAACTGATATTTTGAAAAGTGTATCAAAGGCGGGCCATATGACGTCATATTTTTTTTTGAGAAATAGATATATTTTAAATCCATGCTACAGATTTTGTGTTAGAATGTCCTCATAAAAATGCGTTAAAAATGTGCGAAAAGCATAGTTAACTTGCTGAGTGTTTAGGCATTTTCTTTTTGGTCACATGATTTACTAAATATGGTTGAGAGTCGAATCAGGCGAAGAAATGTTAAAGTGCATATGACACGAAATTTTTTATTAGCTTGTTCGAAAGAGCTTTCAAAATGATGAAGAATAGCATTTACTTTATTGTGATAGCACTCTTGGTAGCCGAGTTATTCAAGATATTAGATGACTTGTGACGTCTCATAGTGGATACAAAACTATATAAAATCACGAAATATGGAATATCTTTGCAAATACTAAGTCTGCAGCGTTGAAATTTTGCAGTGTTGATGCGCTCCCAAAACTACACATTGTAATAGTAATTATGATGTCACCATAGCAACATACTTGTTACCAGACCTCTACCTTTCCGAAATGAAAAATGCTTTCTTTGTTGCTTCAGAGTCTAACAGACTTCCTTGTGCTTGTGGTGTGTAATGTCCATATTCAAGAGCAAATAATCCTTATTGGGGAGGGAAACTCTGATTTTACCCTTTGGATGGAGAGAGCCTGGAGTCCATTGCGTTGCCATGGAAACGTCCCAATGGGCCATATCATGGAACTTTGTAATGAGTATAATAAGAACTCAAAAAAGTTTTAGTTCTATACAGAACATGCTTTCAGAGATGTTCTTTTTTTTATTTTACATCATTTTGTGTTCAGTACGTGACGTCACAAGTCATCTAATTTGCATAAATCAAAATCTTGAATAACTCGGCAACCAAGAGAGCCATCACATTAAAAGAAACGCCTTTCTCCATCATTTTGAAAGCTCTTTCGAACAAGCAAATAAAGAAATTTCGTACACACTTGACGAAAAAACGTAACTGTAGAGTAAAAGGGACTCGAGAAATGATTATTTGAAGGGGTCCATTTCAACAGTTTGCGGCCCCCCCCCCCCCCCCCTCCCCTTAAAATAGAAAAAATAATAATCGTGCCGCACGTGCGGCACGTATTTTGAAAGTTTCTTTACGGTACTCTGCAAAACAACGAGTTGAAAGAACCACATTTAAGGTTATGACGACTACGATAGTTCTACGATTGTTCATTT
>NW_027180197.1:5000-22500 GCF_036669925.1 Montipora capricornis | reverse complement strand
TCACTCCCCTGCTAAGTGGTAGCTTTGTGCATAGTGCCTTCTGCGCGTATTTTCTTAGGATCGAGAGGGTAGTGGGAAATGCGTAGATTTCTCAGGTGGACACAGTAGAACGATTAACTTAACCGGCAATGGCGTCGAAAGTCATGAAACGCGAATGGCGTTTTAGTGGATCTTTGAACAAAATATACCCTTATGAAGCTCAATAATGGCAAGTCAATTGGATACTGAACGAGACAGGCGGTGGAATCATAAAAGCGACGAGTAATGGACTTCGACAACAATCTGTCGCCCGTCGAGCCGTCTTTTACCAAGTGTGCTGTTATGTACAGTAGAACACTGAAGATTCGTAGGGCAGCGATATTAGTGAATTCAAAGAATAGACCAGGTGGATTGGATGGAATTTCAAGCGTTAAAATCGCTGAAAAGGTTAGGGTTCTTTTCGTAGCGATGCAATTGCGTGTCCTCACCACATGTTCCTTTGATCTCACATGTAATTGTGTTTTCCCTCAAAATATTCGCTTGTTCTCGTTTTCGCTCGAACATATTTACCTCTATTACATGTTCAGTGAATAGTTTTATCCTCTGGGATGAATTTTCCGTCGAAAAATCGGTTATTTGGGCTGCAGGTATTTTTTGCGGGTTGCAGCTTGCAGGTTGAAATTTACCGTGACTGTTACATGAATAGCTAACCTTAGGCCTAATTAGGCCTAAAAAACGTTTCTTTAGGCCTCCTTAGGCCTAAAAACGTTTCTTCAGGCCTAATTAGGCCTAAGGTTTTATCGCATTATCACATTACGCATTGGTCGCTAATCCGATTATTCCTAAAAATCTAAAAATATTCATGCCTCATCAGTTTTCGGTCGAATGTATGTCCAAGAAAGCAGATAAATTGCAGAAAGAATTAGTTTTGCATCCAAAAATTCGTAATCAACGCTAAAATGACCAAATTTTGCCTGGAAAACATATTTTACTGTTATTTTTCTTAAATGTTTTCGTTCAACTTTCGCTTTTATAAAATGTTTCAGTTGTCTGTAAATAAGTTATATGCTGTTGGAAAGCTTATTTTCTTAGCTTTAAAATGATGTATTTTTTCCCCCTAACTTTAAATATTTTTGAGAAAAAAAACATTTTTTGGCGATGGCTGATTTACTGCGGTTTTCTCGCGGTTGGGAAAGTAGGAAAAAGAGTTAATTAATTAGCCGGTAGCCAGGTTTTTAACCTCAGAAAAGGATCTGTTTCGTCGTACGAACGTGTGAGGACCTGTGAGCCAAAGGGCCTCTCTGCTGGTATGACTTCTGGATGACCTCTTAATAACTTCTTACTAACCGAGCGCGAGGGCTGTACTGGGGAATATTGGCCCGAGGTCGTGGCAGTACGGATCGAGCGCAGCGAGGTCCGTACAAAAACGACCGAGGGCCAATATTTCCCATTACGGCTCGAGCTAGCTCTGTTAGTAACTAGTTTATTATATAGTTTTTTAATTACCTTTTGCTTTGTTTTTGCAAGCCCGTAATCGGCCCGTGGGCATTACTTAGCTCTTGTTAACCGAGCAGGAGGTCTGTATGGGAGAATCTTGACCGAGGTCGTGAGTAAAGACCGAATGCAGTGAGGTCTGTACACACGACCGAAGTCAAGATTCTCCCATACAGACTGACTAAGATGTTTATTAGATGGCATTGAATTTTGTAGTTCCCAGTTCTCGTGAGACAGAGCCATATAATAAAGTTCAATACAACCCAATTCAGTGCCTTCTGTTTTTGTGTAACACGTACCACAGGCAACCCAGTGTACGCTTTTTTTAGAGCGTCTTGTTTTAAAGAATCACGAAAAAATGACTGAGGCAAGTGCCTCGGTTTGCCTCATACTGGCTACGGCCCTGCACACGAAGCAGTCAAAATATTTTTGCACTTGGTGAAAATTGTTGTTTATCAACTGGTAAAAATTCAGTCCTTGACAGAAATAATTGGACTGGCTTCTTATGCATTATTTTCCAAATTGCACTAGAAAAATTGTATGATTACTTATTAAACATATACTGAAAAATTTCTAGATAGTCTAGCTGAAGCAACGCTCGCGTATCACGCAATTGTGCAAAAAATAGCGCCATCCAGGTCTCGCAATTGATTGACTAGTCTGACTTTGTTTGCTCATTGATCAATCAGAATGCCTGGATTATTACTTCTTTCTGCACCGAATTTTCGTTTTTCTGCACTATATTACGTGAAAACTGCATTTCTCTTAGCCAATCAGAATGGAGTAATTTTGCCATAAATATTATTTAATTAAAAACAAACAACACAGGGTTGGCTGACCCATGATCTTGATCTTTGTCTCCTGCATCTCTCTCTCTTCCTAATAAACACAGGCAGGACGATAACCGCTGCACTTATAAATGCTAATATCCTTCTGTAGTCATTTTGACTAAGTCTTCTTCATTGAAAGCTATAAGGACGGACTCGTTTCTAAGTGGTTGAGACTGCGGTAACAGTTGCCATAACGACTCTACTCCACCGTCCGAACCAACTGTCTTTTTCACCTGGACGTATTTGTTGGCAAAGAACAAACGCCTCAAGACAGGATTCTTAAACTCAATAACTGATGTCTCAATAATCTGTCTCAACCAATAGCTTTTTATATTAAGAAATGGTGAAAACTCTTGGAACACGTGAACTGAAAACCGGCGTTTCATATCTTTAGTTTGTTCTGTCATAATTTGAAGTGCTTTCAGGCTACTGTCAATCGTAAATCGACTTGATTATCCACAGAGTGCCCTTAAATAAATTGTGTTCGAAACGATTCAGCAAGCAAGTCATAAAACAACCGATGATGACAGTATGGTGATACTAATGATATTTATATAGCGCATTTTTTATGTGCATATTCAAGTGCATTTTTTTCGTGGGCGAGCCGCTAACATGGCTGTATGGAAAGGCTTCCCTGGCAGTCGATATAAGTCCATTGGTATTCTCACTAAGCCAGCCTAAACCATGAATGAAAGAAGTCAGTCTTATACCAGTAAATAACCATTCAGAATATCGCCATCCGGAGGCAAATTTATGTGCCAATTTCGGCCATGAGATTGCTTACATTCTGCAACCTGCTTTGGATAGCTGAAGACTGCTAACGCCTAAAGAAACCAAGCCTCATTATAAATGGGCAGTGCGTCGTTGAATTTTTTGTTTATTATTATCGTTGGATCTCTGTAATTTAAAAAATTATGTTGACCACGCAATTTGTCATCCAAATCAGTCAGCTGATGAATCTGTATTCAATTTTTGGAAGCATTCGGTGACGTGAATGTTCAATTGAAAGCCATCTGAATTTCGGGATGATGTCAGATGAGAGCAACTCACTCTGTTAACAAATGCGAAGGAAGCCTGAAAAAAAAAAAACAGGTCTTCTTTCGCAACTGCTTTAGTTTCTCTCAGCTGCAATGGTCAATTTCGCTTTATTCCAACGGCAACGCGGAAAGATATGTCACCATACTCTAATTTCGTGTTGCTTACTCCAGGACACCTGCGATTGCCTCGAGGGATGACACAGTGTTCATTTAATGACGTCCACAAAATCTAAATATGTGGTGCTTGTAACAAATTTATTCTCTTACGCAGATATGGTTGCTTTTGATGAAACATTGAGTTCTTCTTATATCAATAAAGCTTACACGACGGTCAAAATGTCCGATTTCAATTGAAACGTTCTTGAAAAAGTCGTATTTATCAAATTTTGTGTTGTAAAATAATATTCATTTAGGCCCGAAATTTAATAATTCAATCTGGCTGAAATAGACAGCATTTCTATTATTCCATTATTGATCTTTCGAAGGAAAAAAAACTGTGGAATTTAGTTTTTTTGGATCCTTTTTACGACTTCCGTTCTTCCAGCAGGTTACTCTGAAGTTATTAACTGCTATGTTTCTGAAGATTACCTTTTAAGTCATCACCTGGGTCTTTTCAATTTGGCAGCTTTCAGTAGCACTGAGCTGCAGGCAACGACCTTATTCGCTCGGCTGAATAAATATATATAACGCAAGAGTTTGCAATGTTGAAGCGACTAAATAAATACGAAGACATCTGCGGATAAAATTCACAGCCAAAACAACTAATTAATCGACGCCAATAGAAGCTGTGGGAGGTACGCTGAATGTAGTTTTAATGATAAAACCTGGGCTGCCACCAGCGGGATAAAAAGAAGATAATGTCAGAATCAGAATTGCATTCTTCCTTTGTCGGGGGGAGTTTGAGAAGTTAATATCCCTAAAACCGAAGGATTTCTTCTTCATCTTAGAGTTCCTTCAATTCTGTTGGATTCTAGAGACAGAAAAAACACGTTTCTCTCAAAATCACCTCAAGGTAATTTGCGTGAGAAAAGTACAGTTGTTGATAGTGTGGTGTACCGTCTTGCCATGAGTTGAGCTGCTCAGGTGTACGGAGAGGCAAAGGCGTCTTCAAAAAACAAGAGCAATGGCATTAAATTCGTCCTCTAATGCCATCTTAATTACCATTGGAAACTTCACTGCTGCTGAACCGAAACAATGTCCTCTCACAGAAGATAAACTTGACGTTAAGATCATCAAGATCTTGGCCTACAGTATAGTTTCGATCGTTTCTTTCTTTGGAAACTCTGTTATCATTGCAACTGTGATCAGGAACCGACGGATGCAGACAACTGTAAACTATCTCATCGCGAATATGGCCGTATCGGATTTATTTATTTCAGTGTTTGCGGTGCCGATGAAAATCTCCGAAATCGCAAACGGTCCTCGAAGATGGCTAATTGAAGGATCTGTGGGATTGATTTTTTGTCAGCTGATCTATTTTTTCCAAGATATTTCATTGGTTGTTTCGATTCAGAGCTTGGTCGTCGTTGCTGTCGACAGATATCGCGGAATTGTTTTTCCATATCGCTCCGCCATAATAACCCCAAAACGATGTAAAATTGTTATCGCACTGGTATGGGTGACGTCGATGAGTTTACACAGCATTTATTTCTTTATAATTCGTCTTAGTTCCAACAATAACACAACATATTGCATTTTCAGCTGGGAGCCAAAAATGTTCTCTGATCCCAAAAAAGCCGAAGAAGATTACGTTGTAGCTGTGTTGGTTCTCGTAGTGATTGCTCCATTTTTAACTTTAGCACTCTTGTATACTCGAATCATATGGAGTTTGAGAATTCAAGGACACACAATTTATAGTAAATCAACGCTTCAACTCAGAATTTACAAAGAAAACGTAAAAGTCATAGCAAACATCTGCACTATAGTTATTGTATTTGCACTTTGTGTTCTGCCACTGTTCGTGTATGGAATGTTGTTTTACTTTGTGTGGAAATGGGAAATGCCGTGTAACATGAATCAATTTGGATTCGCTGTACATTTTGTTTTATTTTCAAATGCTGCCATAACTCCCCTCATTTACTTCGTATTCAATGATAGATATCGCCGAGGATTGCAACAGGTTTTAAAGCAGGTCCAGTTTTTCCGTAAAGACCGTGGTGATAACATTAACGCCGATGAAATATGCTTAAACCATCGGAACGCCAATTCATAGACGGCGACGTAAATATTACAGTCCTCTTCACCATTTTATCGTTGTCATCGTGGTCGTCATCGTTAACGTTGTCATCATGGTACCCTCGTCGTCGTGGTAATCGTCAGTAAGGAGCTTACGAAACGACGACGCCGACGGTTTGGTACATATCTTTACTGTCATCTCCGAAATGACGACGTGAAATGACCAAATTCAAGGTTCTGTGGAGGACGTTAGCACATGACGATGAATTTTCAGTTCTCTCTCTACGCTTGGCCAACCCACTCATACCAGTTTAATTCCTCGTCCGTTACTACACATTTTTAACGCGGAACAACATGAAATAGTTTCGTAGTGATATGAATAACGCGGATTTGTATTTTTGAATGAAGTCCTCGTAGCCGTCGTCGTCCTCGTTTCGTAAGCTCCCTATGATCGTAATTATCATCATCGTCGTAATCGTTATTATGTTAACTGTCATCATCATCATCGGCATCATCATCGACATCGTTACAATCATGGTCATCGTTCGTCATCGTCATCGTGGTAGTCGTCATCATCGTAATTATCATCAGCATCGCCGTCATCAATCAACATCATCGTCATCATCGTAATTGGTCATCATAAACATCGGCATCACCATCGACATCGTCATCATCGTCGTAACCACATCATCATTGTCGTTATAGTCATCGCCATCATCATATAACAGTGAGAATTCTTCGGCCATCGTAGCTTAATTGAGGATAAAATCTCTGCTGTTTGTATTTTATTCTCAATTATGAATTCTCCTGAAATTCTCGCAATTATCATCATAATTATTATAATCCTCGTCGTAGTTATCATTATCATTGTATCTTCGTATACAACGATTAGAGAAAGAATAAATATGATTATAGCAAAAGTGACTGTACAATGGATACTCGATTAATGAAAAGGAAGAGCAACTGTTCTAGACATAAGCCTTACAGCTCATGGCGCGGCAGTCGCCGTTTTAATACCTTTCACTTTCCGAAAGAGACAGTGGCCAGTACGAAAAACATTGTTTCACGGATTAATTGCAATGGGCAATAGTTAACTGTAACGGCGTCTGCAAACCAACAAAATGAAACTGGCTAGATTCAATTTAAGGTTCTTTATAAGTCAAGGGTAAGCAGAAGACAGTACGGAAATCCTTTCTTTGCTTTCTCAGTCAATTTCACGACCTTTGTCCATGATAAACATTGTCCATCGCGAGAAAAGGTGACACTATAACAAAATAGCTTTTATTACACATAACATGAGAATTTTATTCCATAAAGCTCATTTGTACAAATCTATACGCTTTATTTTCACATGTGAAAAAGACCTATACAGCCAATCAGAATGGCGTACAGCTATTTCACATGTGAAAGTATAACCAATCAGCGATAGCGTAAAGGCGTTTCCATGCCAATCACTCGTGCATCTCGTGCAAATCGTGCAAATCGTGCAAATCGTACTTTGTTATTGAATTAAATTAAATTTGCATTTGGTTCTATTGTTAGTGAGTTTTTGTTTCTAATTCGCGTTCAGAAAACTATTTTAATGAAAATTCTCATGTTATGTGTAATAAAGAGTTTACGACATAGAAAGTGCTTTGTACGGGGTTTTATTCACTCGTTGTTTGTGTCAAAAACCCTCACTCGCTCGTTCCTCGCTCGTTCGGGTTTTTGACACAAACAACTCGTGCATAAAACCCCGTACGCCGCACTTTCTATGAAGTAAACTATTTTTATTGCACGAGTGACATTTTAAGGTAGCGTTGCTTTTTTCTCGAATACACTTTCTTTTTTATAAGAACGTCTCATTTTGGGGCTGAGGATGAACTTTCTTTTTTTCGCTATTTGAGCCTGATTGACCTGAAAACGTTTGAATACAAACTGATTCGTTATTCAGTGTATCATGCAATAAGAAAACCACATTGTTAGAAACGTTTTAAGTATTTGAGTTAACTATCATCATAACACACTTCTTGTATCTCTATTTATAGGCGTACTACTACTCACAAAAACAAATAAACAAATGAAAAAAAACGATGTTCTAAATTGACTCTCCTTCTGGGTATGTTCTTAGTATGTTCTTAAACGTTTGGTTAATCTCCGTTGATAGCTGCTTTAAACTAAGTAGAGTGGCTGCATATTCAACCCAAGTAAAATGAGGATCACCATTTTAAATTAAGCTAGGTAAAAAGGGTTCAACCTGAGACCGTATTTGACACTGCAACATCAGTATAGCTGTTGCTGGGAAAATCCGTTTTTACCAAGATTAAATTGATGATCCTCATTTTTCTTATGTTGAATATTCACTCAGATGAAGTGAAGAAACTTTTTTGGAGCCTTAATTAATAAAGCCTAAAGAAAAACTAGGGTCAGGTTAAGATTAGTTTTGGTTATTATACATGGATATCAATTGACTTATTATACAAAATGAAAAGAACTGTATTGGGTTGAGCATGTTCGTCGTTGTAGTGTGGTGGTGAAGACACAGGATTACAGATGGCGCCGGAGCGTCGTACCAACCGAGTTATCCCGGGATTCAATTTCTACCCGTGCGATCGCTTTTGCACGCAGTTGGCCCTTCGCAGCTTTCATATACCGACCTTCCTCCCGGTACGGCAGTGAGGGACAGAAATGTCGGCCTCTAAACCATATGAGACAGATCACACGTGCACTGCATCAAACAGCCAGCTCCAGACCGCCCTTTGGGTGCAGGGATGGCGCAGTGGTGAGAGGACTCGCCTCCCACTAATGTGGCTAATGTGGTTCGATTCCCAGACCCAGCGTCATGTGTTGGTTAAGTTTGTTGGTTCTCTACTCTGCACCGAGAGGTTTTTCTCCGTTTTCCCCCTCTCCTCAAAAACCAAAATTTACAGCGTTAATGTCAATTTACAGTGTCTCCAATTAGTGCGCAGGGATGGTACTCCGGTTTTCCCCTCTCCTCAAAAACCAACTTTTGACTTTTTTTGCGTTAACTGTTGATTTCAGTTTACAATGTCCCCAATTAGTGCTCCAGACGACTTAAATAAAGTTAAACTTAAATAAAGTTCGTTTCCTTTCCTTTCCTTTCATTTCCTTTTCCAATGACTCCTTCAATATCAACGCGATTTTCAGCACGAAAAGGAGTTTTTCGTGAATTCATTGCAACTTTAGATGCCTGTAAAACAGAATAAAAACCACCGGTACATTTTGGCTATCTTCAAATGTTGTTAGTCCTAAGCAGTCTCATTGCCTCAGCTTTAAATAAATGAAGCCATTTTTTACTCCTGGAGGGTGGCATGAGTTGAAGTGTGAATACTGAAAGGTTTCAGTCGGCTTGTAGTGAGTTTTAACATCCAGGATGGATTCGGTTTTGAATAGAGACATGTGATTTCGTTCTCTGATATCACGGCCGTGAATTTTCATGGTAGGGTTAGGGTTAGGGTTAGGGTTAGGGTGATATTAATATCTCTTTTACCGATATTTTTGGCTTGGCATCACTTCGTTGTGTTAACTTTGTTTCAATTTGCGCCATGAAAATATTAGCAAAAGAGACTCCCGTTTTTGTCCCCATGGTGGTTCCATGTGTTTGGAGATAGTTATCCCCATTGAACTTGAAAACGTTTTCGTTTGGTATTAAACCAAGCATTTGCCTTTTGGAACTTGAGGAAATCATCTCACATTTCCTTAGGGAAATTGCTCTAGCTTTAAAACAATCTACCTAGTGCAACTGTTTTTGCAGATACATTCAGCCTTTTCAGCTAAACTTAATGAGGTACTTTATGTGCGGAAACCGATCGATTGCCTATTTTTTTAGGATAATAGTATAAGGACTATAAGAAGTTAATTGATCGCTATGTATTCTTAGTGTTTTCCGGACGAAAATATGTTGTTGTCCATTTTGGCACCCTGCACAGTAGAAATACTAAAAGGAAAAACAAATATTATGTATGTGTGTACATATGTATGTATTGTTAAGAATAAAAAGTGACAATGTTGTGTTGAGGCATCAATGAAGCATGAAGCGGATATGATAGAAAAACAAAAAGATCTGGCTACTGAATTTAAAACTTTTCCACGTATATGAGTCTGTTTTGACGAAAAAAACTTGGTCTAAGTACCTACACGCACAAAAAAAATTACACACGATGCAGTCAAAATATTTTTGCACTTGGTGAAAATTGTTGTTTGTCAACTGGTAAGCATTTCCGTGACAGAAATAATTGGACTGGCTTCTTATGCATTCTGCTCGGTTAAAACGGTAAAGAGAATGTTTCATTAACGAGGCAGTCAATTTGTATTTAACATACAAGTTAGAAATAAACTAAAAAAGACCGGGCACTTTTCGATTACGAAATAGGCTTGGTCATTTTACTTTAAATGGTTGGATCAACTTATGCCTGTTGTTTGTTAGTACTTTTTATGTTCTTTGTATGTTGCAAAATGCGCTCATTTAAGGAGGGCATCCAATAGGGTTTTCGGGATCCGAGATTTCACCTTTTTGGAGCCCCTAAATTTTGCATAAACCATTGTTTGCAAATGCTCTTGGGAACACTGCATATTCCCAATAGCGCCAATAGGCCTTTTTCGATATATTAAAATTCAGCTTGAAAGAGAGGTTTAGAGGACAAAGACAAAGGAAAGTGGATGATATGTAAATATTTTTCACATTTATTCCAACGTGTTTCTATTGTTTTTGTCCTCACTGCCTCACTATCAAGATAAATATTTGATATTTCAAAAATGGCCTATTCAAGTTTACGTACGTGCACGCGCATAAAAAGTGGCGACAGTGGAAATCCACCTTTATTATCTTATCTAGAAATTTCTGACGCCACATTCACATTCGATGTTTTCATTCGAGTGAAAACGGTTTTCAGCGTGCGTATGTTCAAGATTAAGATTTATTATGATATGCTCCTTACAGCCTCGCTCGCGCTTTCATTGTAAAACTATTGAGAAAATCCCCGTATGAAGTTAAAGCCTTACCCATTTCGGCGAGGAGGGCCGGAAAAAGCCGTAAGGCCCGGTTAGGAACAGGTACTGCTCTGTGCGTACCCTGCGAGCAGAGTCTCTTTCGATCTTCCTAGATAAGTCGGGAAGAGGAAAGTAGACTCTGCTCGCCGCTTCCACATTTGTATTGAGCATGCGTTAAAAATTGAAAATTTATGTATCCGGTGTCAGTCACGCGTGACCAGTAGCCACAAAACGACTGAAGAAGAAGAAGTCGGAATATTTTCGAACAACTCCGGTAAACACACGACAATCAAGGAATCATTTCATTGGAAACTCAAGATAGTCCATATATCTTAAAAATGCCATTTTTTTTTTACTGAAAAATTTATAGGTTTCTGTAAGGCTAGTTTCTGTAACCGCCACATATAGGAAAAACTCATGGGAATTCTAACAGTTAAAATTGCCACGCTGTCGTAAAAAAATATTGATGACGCGTGGTGATTGATCATGCGCACAAATTAAAAGAAACAGATTTGATAAGTCGAAACTGGACTGACTTATCCAACTCTTTAGATGAGCGGCAAATCAAAGAATGTGGAGGCCGCTCGCAGAGTCTACTTTCCTCTTCCCGACTTATCTAGGAAGATCGAAAGAGACTCTGCTCGCAGGGTACTCTGTGCGATCCCATTTTAGATGATTTCGTCCCTTCTAAACATTCAAGTTCAGTTATATCCAGAAAAGCAACTACAAACAACATATTAGAACAATTTTCTGTGCAAATTTGTAACTTTTTTTGGCACAACTTCATCCTCTGAGTGCTCATGAATAGTGTAAAGAGCCGATATGTTAAAGTGCTTACTGACTGAGTTTAGGTGGGCCGGACAGGAAAACTTTTTGGCCCTGGCGTAGTGAGGTCCGTGAGCTATTGAATCTCGGGCCAAATATTTTTCCGTCCAGCCCTCCTCCTACTCCTACTCGGTCAACAAGTTCATAAGCTTATACCTTCTCTATAGCCAAGCTTGACTTTTAAGAATAACATTTGCACAGGTTCGGATGTTTTTTGAAGAAATGTTTGTCGTAAAAACACATCACTTGCACCAGTTCGCAGAATATTGTGGTTTAAGAGCCATAACAAACAGCATTTCATGCAACAGGCAATGAAATTCGTTCTTGCTTTTCTGAAGCACACGGAAACACCTCGACGGTGTTTCTCCGATTATGGTGTTTGCAGATAGAAGAGCCTTCAGTGTTTGTGTCTTTCCACACGCGCGATTCAGTGCCTATTTTTATAAGCAACATATCCTCCATCGGAGAGGTCACATTTAGTGACATATAGTATAGGTAATCACACGCGAGTGCAATTTGAAATATATGTGCATGAGAAAGTTGAAAAATATATGAGCATGAAAAATCAGTCAAAGACGAACAAAACGGGCGAGTGCAATTGCACTCTTTTCAATTGACGTCACGATTTAAAGCCCAAAGCACTATGGGATTAATACGAGGACAAAAACAGACATTTTTGCGATGTTTGCCCGCATTTCAATCCCATAATGCTTTGTAATAAGGCGTTACCATCTATTCTTATCACTTGTGGAGAATGATATTTGGAGGATGAGAAAATTTACACCTGCTTATTAATTCCAAATTGCACTAGAAAAATCATATGATTACTTCTTAAACATATCATGAAAAATTTCTAGATGGTCTAGCTGAAACAACGCTCGCGTATCACACAATTGTACGAAAATTTGCGCCATCCAGGGTTCGCAATTGATTGAATAGTCTGACTTTGTTTGCTCATTGATCAATCAGAATGCTTGGTTTATTACTTCTTTTTGCACCGAATTTTCGTTTTTCTGCACTATATTACGGTGAAAACTGCATTTCTCTTAGCCAATCAGAATGGAGTAATTTTTCGATAAATATTATATAAAAAGAAACAACACACGGTTGGCTGACCCATGATCTTGGTCTTTGTCTCTTGCATCTCTCTCTTCCTAATAAACACGGCCAGGACGATAACCGCTGCACTTATAAATGCTAATATCCCTCTTTAGTATCACTCAACTAGTGGACTAATGCAAATCCTGCATTTTGATTGGCTACGCTACTAGAGGACTATCAGTAATAGTCCTTGAGTAGCAAAAGCGTGATGCTTTCTTTCGTTTTATCCCCAAATAAATATATTTTCAGCTTGCATTTGCTAACTTTATTATTGCCTTTTATGTCCGACTAGTTGGGTGGCACTAAAACGCTTAGACCCTTCGCCCTCAAGGGCCACGGGTCAATAGCCCATTCGGCTTCGCCTCGTGCGGGCTACGGGTCTAATTGTTAAGTAGTCATTTTGGCTAAAGCTATAAGGACGGACTCGTTTCTAACTGGTTGAGACTGCGGTAACAGTTGCCATAACGACTCTACTCCACCGTCCGAACCAACTGTCTTTTTCACCTGGACGTATTTGTTGGCAAAGAGCAAACGCCTCAAGACAGGATTCTCAACCTCAGTGAAATGGCAGTTGCACCTTTCACCAGCAATTACTGCAGTTTCAATAACCTGCCTCAACCAATCGTTTTTTTTATATTAAAAAATGGTGAAACCTCTTGAAACATGTGAACTGAAAACCGGCATTTCCTATCTTTACTTTGTTCTGTCATCTTTAAAATGAAGTTTGCTCAGGATACTGTAAATCGTAAATCGACTTGATTATCCACAGAGTGCCCTTAAATAAAGTTTGCTCGAAACGATTCAGCAAACAAGTCAGACAACAACCGATGATGACAGTATGGTGATAGGAATGATATTTACATAAGGCAATTCAATTGCATTTTTTTCGTGGTCGCTAACACGCCGCTAACACGGTGTTTTGAGATATGAGTATGTAAAGGCGCCCCTGGCAGTCGATATAAGTCCATTGGTATTCTCACTAAGCCAGCCTAAACCATGAATGAAAGAAGTCAGTCTTATACCAGTAAATAAAAAGTATATCTCCATCTGGAAGTAAATTTATGTGCTGATTTCTGCCATGAAATTGCTTACATTCTGCCTGCTTTGGAGAGCTGAAGACTGTTGACGCCTAAAGAAACCAAGCCTCATTATGAATCGGCAGTGGGTGGTTTAATTATCTCTTTATTATTTTCGTTGGATCTCTGTAATTTAAAAAATTATGTCGATCACGCGATCTGTCATCCAAGTCAGCAATTTTTGGAAGCATGCGGTGACGTGAATGTTCAACTAAAAGCCAACTGAATTTCGGGATGCTGTCAGATGAGAAAAACCCACTGAGCAGTTGCAAAGGAAGCCTGAAAAAAGAAACAATCAAGGTCTTTCGCAGTTACTTTAGTTTCTCTCAGCTACAATAATCAATTTCGCTTAGAGTTATTGCAAGGGCAATGCGGAAAGATATGTCACATCCGCTAATTTCGTGTTGTTTGCTCCAGGAAACCTGCGATTGCCTCGAAGGATGACATGGTGTTCATTCAATGACGTCCACAAAATTTAAATACGTGGTGCTTGCAACACATTGATTTCTCCTTATATCTTCAATAAAGCTTACACGAACGGTCAAAATGTCCGATTTGAATTGAAACGTTCTTGAAAAAGTCGTATTTATCAAATTTTGTGTTGTAAAATATTCATACAGCCCCGCATTTTTAATAATTCAAACTGGCTGAAATAGACAGAATTTCTACTAGTCCATTATTGATCTTTCGAAGGACAAAAAACTGTGGAATTTAGTTTTTTTACGACTTCAGTTTCTCAAGATTGCCTTTTAAGTCATCACCGGGGTCTTTTCAATTTGGCAGTTTTCAGTAGCACTGAGCTGCAGGCAACAACCTTATTCGCTCGGCTGAATAAATATATATAACGCAAGTTTGCAATGTTGAAGCGACTAAATAAATACGGAGACATCTGCAGATAAAAATTCGCAGCTAAAACAACTAATTAATCGACGCCAATAGAACCTGTGGGAGGTGGGCTGAATGTAGTTTTACCAGCTATAAAACCTGGGCTGCCACCAGCGGGATAAAAAGAAGATGAAGTCAGAATCAGAATTGCATTGTTGCTTTGTCGGGGGGAGTTTGAGAAGTTAATATCCCTAAAACCGAAGGATTTCTTCTTCATCTTAGAGTTCCTTCAATACTGTTGGAGTCTAGAGACAGAAACAACACGTTTTTCTCAAAATCACCTCAAGGTAATTTGCGTGAGAACAGTACAGTTGTTGATAGTGTGGTGTACTTTCTTGCTATGAGTTGAGTGGCTCAGGCGTACGGAGAGGCAAAGGCGACTTCAAAAAACCAGAGTAATGGCATTAAATTTCTCCTCTAATGCCATCTTAGTTACCATGGAAAACTTCACTGCTGCTGAACCAGAACAATGTCCTTCTCTCACAGAAGATAAACTTGAAGTTAAGATCATCAAGATCTTGGCCTACAGTATAGTTTCGATCGTTTCTTTCTTTGGAAACTCTGTCATCATTGCAACTGTGATCAGGAACCGACGGATGCAGACAACTGTAAACTATCTCATCGCAAATATGGCCGTATCGGATTTCTCTATTTCAGTGTTGGCCGTGCCGATGAAAATCTCCGAAATCGCAAACGGTCCTCGAAGATGGCTAATTGAAGGATCTGTGGGATTGATTTTTTGTCAGCTGATCTATTTTTTCCAAGACACTTCATTGGTTGTTTCGATCCAGAGCTTGGTTGTCATTGCTGTCGACAGATATCGCGGAATTGTTTTTCCATATCGCCCCGCCATAATAACCCAAAAACGATGTAAAATTGTTATCGCACTGGTATGGGTGGCGTCGATGAGTTTACACAGCATTTATTTCTTTATTATACGTCTTAGTTCCAACAATAACACAACATATTGCATTTTCAGATGGGAGCCAAAAATGTTCTTTGATCCCAAAAAAGCCGAAGAAGATTACGTTGTAGTTGTCTTGGTTCTCGTAGTGATTGCTCCATTTTTGACTTTAGCACTCTTGTACACTCGAATCATAAGGAGTTTGAGAATTCAAGGACTCACAATTTATAGCAAATCAAGGCTTCAACTCAGAATTTACAAAGAAAACGTAAAGGTCATTTCAAACATCTGCGCTATAACTATTGCATTTGCGCTTTGTGTTCTGCCACTGTTTGTGTACGGAATGTTGTTTTACTTTGTGTGGAAATGGGAAATGCCGTGTAACATGAATCAATTTGGATTCGCTGTACATTTTGTTTTGTTTTCAAATGCTGCCATAACTCCCCTCATTTACTTCGTATTCAATGATAGATATCGCCGAGGATTGCAACAGGTTTTAAAGCAGGTCCAGTTTTGCCGCAAAGACCGTAGCGATAACATTAACGCCGATGAAATGTGTTTAAATCATCGCAACGCCAATTCATAGACGGCGGCGTAAGTATTCTAGTCCTCCTCATCATTTTATCGTTGTCATCGTGGTCGTCATCGTTGCCATTATGGTATCATCATGAATGTAGGGCATTATTCTCCCCTAATGCCCACGGGCCGATTACCGGCTTGCAAAAACAAAGCAAAAGGTAATTAAAAAAATATATTTCCAACAGCGTATAACTTATTTACAGACAACTGAAACATTTTATAAAAGCGAAAGTTGAACGAAAAAATTTAATAAAAGTAACAGTAAAATATGTTTTCCAGGCAAAAAAAAGATCATTTTAGCGTTGATTACGAATTTTTGGATGCAAAACTAAAATTTTCTGCAATTTATCTGCTTTCTTGGACATAAATTCGACCGAAAACTGATGGGGCACGAATATTTTTTAGATTTTTAGGAATAATCGGATTAGCGATCAATGTGTGATGTGATAATGCGATAAAAGTGTCAAATTTGCGACCCATTGCGAACGGCAACGGAAGCGATCGCTCCACGAATAATTAACCTCTGTTTGCCAAAAACCACCCAATAACCGATTTTTCGACGGAAAATTCATCCCAGAGGATAAAACTATTCACTGGACATGAAATAAAGGTAAATAAGTTAGAGCTAAAGCGAAAACAAGCGAATATTATTAGGGAAAACACAATTAACTGAGATCAAAGGAAAAAATGTTTAAGACAAGCAATTGCATCGCTCAGAAAATAATTTTAACTTTTCAGCGATTTAAACGCTTGAAATTCCATCCAATCCACCTGGTCTAGTCTTTGAATTCACTATTATCGCTGCCCTACGAATCTTCAGTGTTTCACATAACAGCACACTTGGTAAAAGACGGCTCGACGGGAGACAGATTGTTATCGAAGTCCATTACTCGTCGCTTTTAAGGAGCTTCATAAGGGTATATTTTGTTCAAAGATCCACTAAAACGCCATTCGCGTTACATGACTTTTGACGCCATTGCCGGTTAAGTTAATCGTTCTACTGTGTCCACTAGAGAAATCTACGCAATTCCCACTACCCTCTCGATCCTAAGAAAATACACGCAGAAGGCTCTATGCACAAAGACACCACTTAGCAGGGGAGTGACAGGCAAGACTTTTACCGACACGGAAAATAATAAAACGGAGAAATCTACCCATTTTCCGACTGGGATTGCCATACGGCAACCCAGTAATTATCATCATTATTATCATTCTCATCTTAGGTATTTTACAACGCCTTGCCGCAGTATCTCATTAACGATTTCAATTATTATGCCCTTCACGAGCTACAATAATGCATGTGAATTTCTTGGCGAAAAACCCAATGTGGATCATATTGATTAACTAAGTGATTAGCTTTTTCATGGCATGGAATCCAATGAAGACCATAGGCTGAACAGCTTACTTCCGCCATTATGTAAGAATCCAAGGTATAAATTAAGAAACTATCGCCCTTACGAAGTGCCATATGTCCGCACCAATAGGGCAAAGAACTCGTTTACTCACACAATGGCCCGCCAAGCGAATCAATTTTGGAATCAATTTTAGAAATGTAATTAAGTTTCATTAAATTGGTTATTATTTACTAGATTCCTTTTAGATATAGCTAGTATCTGTATTATATTT
>NW_027180196.1:110000-112989 GCF_036669925.1 Montipora capricornis | reverse complement strand
TACTCCATCGAACGAATATAAATGAGAACTTATTACTCAATTAATCTTTTAAGTTCCCGCAATAGAAGGGAGTACTGTTCAAAATGAAGGAATTTCTTTATTCCAAGGGACAAATTCACAATCAGTTACTTTGCAGTATTAAATTCTATCCATAACCATTCAAGTTGTATCGAAACGTACCTCACTGGCCTCGAAAATTGCCACATACTTGTGGAGTACTGTGTGGAGTACTGCGTGAAACACCGTTTTGTAGTCATGTATTAACAATTATACGTCAATAGGTCGCCATTCACTCTCGCTACATCACCTGAAGGCCATCTAAAAATGCATTTACTTAATAAACCGGGAAAACAATAGTAAGACAACAAATTTTCAGTTCCAAGCACATGGTTTACATGTCTTGGTGAGGTTCGAATTAGGGAAAAAAAGAACCTTTGCTATATTACTATTGTGGGAGTAACTCAAAGAACAATACGTCGACCATTAACAGGTCACTTGTCTTCTAAATATTTTGTATATTTTGCACGAATTGTACCTCTAGATACCAAATTTACGCTGCAATACGCTTTTAAGTGGTGAATTTCATGAAACAGAACGGCAATTTTACGGAGAAAGGACTTTCAATGCGCATTGTTGTACCGGTCCTAAGATACTGTTGTCACGCAATATTGTGTCACGGAAAACCACTCCTCGGAGTGAGCACATAGGTGGCTTTAGCAAATTCCACTGGGGCCCAAAAACAACGACAATAAAGATAATCCATGGAACCGTAATTATGGAGAATAACAACTGCATATCTTCCGTAAATTTTGTGTTATACGCCAAAAACTGTTTACAGTTGTTTTCAGACAATCATGGACAAAAGTGTTGGGAAGGTAACTTCATTTTACAGATACCCCCCTCCCCCTTTTCAATGTTGGATTTTCCAGGGAAAAAAAATGGTGACTTTTCTTACCTGAAGAACTCCAACATTGAATATGGGAGAGGGGGGACACAAGAGCATGGTATTTCCCAAATACTTCAGCCAATAGTTAGAAAAATCGAATTACGTGTGAAGTGAGCTGATGCCCGCAACCTTCCCAACAACTTTTGACCACGATTGTAGGTGACCGATTCCGCGAACACCTTCGCGATGTTGAGAAGAATGACAAGGATGCATCTAAGGCAGTCGCTCGCCATTTTAATCTGCCTAACCACTCCAAAAAACACATGGCTATCTGCGGCCTTTCCCTACATCTAGGTACGACGGAAAGCCGCAAGAATCTGGAACAAAAATTCATCTTTCAAATCGGCACCCTTAATCCTCACGGTATTAACGAACGCTTTTCATTTAACTAATATATTCCTACTTTTCACATTGCCATGTTACCACCAATAGCGTAGCTCCTACTCTACTATAAAAACTACACGTAACCCATAATCCCTCGATTCGCTCTGACGAAGGGCTAACGCTCGAAACGTCAGCTTTTAGAATCTCTGTACGGTGGTCAATTTACATTATCAACTCCGTTGATAAACCCATTTTTGTATACTACTTCCCCACCGACGCAGCATCACAGTTTTTTTTAGAAACTACCCCTTCATTCATATGCAAAAGTTTACTCGTGCGCAATGCGTGGTCCTGTACGGTTCGTAAAATGGCTAACACAAGTTGGGTTGATTCAGAAATATTCTACCAAAAATTGGGTGAAGTTAAAGCTTCCAAAAAGACAAAAGCAAGCAAAATGACCCTTTTTATTAACGGCAATTGACTTTTACAACGATGCAGTGACGTGGTTAGAAACACGTAATGAAGACAGCAAGGACAGAACAAATCTGACAAGGACAGACGTAGCAACATCAAAAGAAAAGGATGGAAACTGGAGGGTGGCAAATATTATCCAAGAACGGAAAAGAAATTGTTCAAAAATATCAACTACACCAAGTTCTGCGGCAAGCCCATTCGAATATTGCGCACAAAGGAAGAGAAAAGATGGACAAGTATATCAAGCGAAACTACGAATCAGTAGTATCCCAAGAAGTAATACAGCTCTTTGTGTCACTCTGCTCGATACACGAAGAACAAACGTCGATAACCAGCTTTCAAAAACAGCCTGTGCTAGCCCCTATTCAAGGAAGAGAATTCCTAACACAATTGCAAATGGACCTAATGGACCTTAGAAAGTTACCATGTGCATGTTCATGTCATCGCAAACACAATTGGATTCTCCACATGATTGATCATTTTACAAAATATTCAGAAGAAGAAGAAGAAGAAGAAGAAGAAGAAGAATAAGAAGAAAAAAAAAGAAGAAGAACCTATAGCTAAACGTGCAGGTTGTTCACTTATCAAGTAAACAAAGGAGATAAGGACACCTCAACAGGAAAAAGCAAGAAACACAACTAAGAAAATACAACAACACAATGACATCAAGCAAACCCAATACTATTTTATTCCAAGTCAACAACTTTGTCAAAATAAAAATTAAATAAGAGGACAAAAGTCCATTACAACCAAACACACTTCTTGGTAAAGTAAGTGAAAAAGAACATGGATTTATGAAAGTTTGTAACCAAATTTGGAATTATTAAAACTTGGATTGCATGTGCACCAAACAGACTACAAATTACTGAAGACATGAATGTGTTATTAGATACAACTAAAACAATCAGTTTCACTGCCGCATGCAAAAGGGCACTTGACCAGTGACACATTTACAAGAGGTGCAAAAACAAGGAAATGAAGTCTCATTGTTCATCTACATGCAAGTAATGACTGTTTCATAAAGGTTACAAATTTTGTGGACTGCCAGAAAAAAAAACTTTGAATTTGATTCTTCATATACTTATAGCCACAAAGAGGCTTTATACTGAATTACATTTGTACAAGTAACTGTGTAATCTACCTTCTAAAAAGTCAATTGTCTTTTTCCTTCCAAAAACCAGAAAAATAAACATAAAACAAAGTCACATGAAGGTAATTCTTATTAAATAAGGTTTTGTTTTTCTG
>NW_027180196.1:30000-105000 GCF_036669925.1 Montipora capricornis | reverse complement strand
GAACTTAAAATGCGCGCGAATGCGGGATTTTCGGCTGTTGCGTGACAAAGGCTTGACGTGAGGGGTCCAGGCTCATTCTTCGCAAAGCCAATCAGATGTCTAATATCGAATGCCCATATATAGTAGCGCGTTATTTGAAATCTATCACACTTCTGCATTTTTCTGCAGTAGTAGTTTACATATTCAAGTTCGCTTGTTCAAGTGAGATTTACGCTATGGATGCGGTTCAAGAAAGGCAGCTCGTCCTCATGGAAAAGATGAACAGAAGATTGGATGCAATTCAAGAAGGGGAGAAGAAATTGGAAGAAGCAAATGCTACTCTTCGAAAACAAAAAGAAACGTTGAGAACATATATTGAACGTCAAAAACAACTGCAGAAAACACAGAAGAGTAGACGTGGCAAAAGAAGCCGTGTACAGTCCACTGTAGAAGTCCCGAACGATTTAAGGGTAGGTATAACTTAACTTGACTCTTATAGAATACAATTAATTTGTTTGGGGCCGTAGCGTTTGCTTCAAAATTCGCTTGTTGATCGGCCAGCTGAGGAATGTACACACGTGTCTTCAGAGGAACCGCCATCGGTGTGGACTCTAGATATCTGCCACTGGAAGCCTTTAGTCATTTTCTTTTGTAACTTAAGGTGTCTATCACCCTTACACAGTGTTACTGAATTTAGATGATGTCAAAGACGTTTTGCGAAGAAATAAGTTTTTATGCCGCCATACAAACATGGAGCAGCTGAGGGGCTGGGCACCAACAAGCTTGTATCTCGGCCACAGAGCATTTGCTTATTTGTCACTACATTCTCTGTACTGAATTTGACATGCGCTGGGCAAATGTGTGGTGGGTGGAAGGGTATAGTTTCGCACACTTTACCTTTCATAATCAACTAGAAAATGATAAAAAGCTTACATTAACGCCACTAATAAAGTAATCCAAAGTCATGTTTCCATGGCATTCCATGTGTTCAGAAGTAAATTTTTGGATGTGGAAGCTAAATATTTCAAATTTGTAGATAGCACTAGCTTAAAAATGTAATGGTGTACTCAAACACTAGAGGAAAATAGTAAGCTCACACAACACAAACGTCAGTTACAGAGTGGAGTGAAGTAATGACAAAATGTAGGCATGTAAATGACATTTATGTAGCCTTAAGCCCTCACGTTTGTACATTGCATAGCTAAGGAAGTCACCATGTTAAAGAAAGGAACAAAAGACAGGTGTAAAATGCAATAATCATTAAAGGACCGTTAATTTCTTTGGGAGAATATGAATCCGGATTTTTTATCCAAGATCACTTGAGCATGGTGCATCAAAGGAACCAATGAATCTTTACCCAGAGTGGATTTGTTGCCTCCTCTGATACACCATGGTCCGAGTGATCTTGGATCAAAAATCGGGATTCACATTTTCCCAAAGACATACACCCTTAGTTATGCAGTCGGCTTCAGCTATGCTCTATGCATACTGCGTATTTCTGTAATTAATTTCAAGATACAAATATTAAACAAAGTTGTTGTTATTTATCACTTGGACCTAGCATCATGGACTAAATTACATTCCTAGATAAGCCTCAGAAGTGCCAGCCATGATAATGATGATTCTAAGGTGTGATTAACTCTTATCTTTCAGAAGAGGTTTCAGTTTATTTATTAAAAAATGGTGGAGAAAAAAATGACAACCGGCTATGCTGTCACAGAGGAGTACGTTTTATACCCTTAATTGTTATTTTTTAGACATCGTAAACAATGTGTATATTCTTTGCTGCACTTGGAAATGCATTTATTCGATTAACAGCCTGGGCACTTATTTATTTTTGGGCCCATTAGGGTGGGCGCTTATTATCATCTTGACATTTTCAACAAGCAAGGACAATTTTAGAGAGTAACAAAACAAGGGATAATTAGTTTACATGTATTTTGCTTCAAGACAAAACAAAGTGCAAAAGCTAATATAAACAAGCCATAGAAAATATAAAAGTTCATATTTGACTACTGTATCTAAAACCAATTTTGGAACACAACTGGCTACCAGACTACCTTTTGGCATTGTTGCATACACTTTTACCCTATTTTTTTTTGGACAACCTTTGTTGAAACAGCTGTACACTGTAGATATATTTATGTATAAAAAATAGGCTTGCTTTGGAAATCTCTTTAATAAAACACTGCTATCAATTCTTACAGTCCAGAGTCAGACAGAAATCAGGACCTGTTCTCAAAAATTAAAGACCTTTTGAAAAAGGAGCATGGCAGGGAAAATTGTCCATGGACATACTTACAAATGGAAGGTATGTACATGTATGCATTGTGTAACACTTTGATTTCAAGTAGTAAGTGAACTCCAGCTGACTGCAGTCTGCCAAATCAATTAGAAAGCACTGTGAAAACAAAACACCTAACAAAATTACCTTGAAACATAACCTACTTGCACAACATTATATTTATTTCTTTCATGGGATCACAAACCATGGAAAACTGCAGCTTTTTTAGCCAATTATACACTTGAAGCTCTGAATTTTATCAGCAATTGGCAGCCATTCAAGTTTATTAACACCTTTTTCAAACCATTTGAGGTCATTAATTTAATTGACATTGAAAATTTTCCATCTGGGCAGTTCGTGAAGTGGTTTGTCAAAATGGTAGTCACTACATGTATGCATGTTGTATTATCCCTCCCCATTGTCCTCACCCCCCTACTGCATAGAGCTTGCAATCCAAGCCCCAAATTAAAAGGACCATCCCCCCATCCTAGTTCACTGGAAATTGGAGCTTATAGTGCAAGTAAGCTTGTCATGTTATTGGAGAGGATATTTTGCAGTACTTAATATTTCTTTGCTTATTTTTCTACAAATTCAACAGCACAGCACTATCGATATTTCAAGACTGTCAAAGAAAGGGATCATACAGTCCAAAGCGGAACAAATGACAAACATAAGGAAATCTGCAGGAGATCAAGGCGTCTCTTAAGCGTAAGTTTCATTCGAACATTTTATCTTCAATTTCAAGATATTACAGTGCAACACGCCTTACCGTGGCTACCCAACAAACTTTTTTTACAAGTAAGCCAGTCAGGATACGTGAATTTTATTAATAGTCACTCCTCCTTGCAAAGTCCAACAGGCAAGTGACCCGACAACAAATTATTGAAAACATGTCGCTTTGTATTTTATGGTTAACTTGTAAAAAAAAGTTTGTTGGGTGCTTGAGATATATAGAATTCCACTTACAGGGCTCGAAATTAACGAAAAAATCCAGTCGCATTTTGCGATAAGATAAGAAAATTTAGTCGCAATTTCGCAAATTTTAGTCGCAAAATCGCCGCGCTGCATTGTGTTGTCAGCGGTTTTAGCCGAAAAATATGAGCCCGCAGTACTTGTGTGTAAAGAAACTGCTGAAAATGGCGAATGATTGAAGGAACGGAGCTGTGCACGTAACATCACAGCTAAATTACTATACAATTACGCTACCTTCAGAGAAAATTCAAAGTGAGAAACAAAATAATTTTGTCATTTATTTATTTATTTGTTTATTTTAGCAAAAGTAGCAGCAAAGTGGCAACTGCTAACCCTCTTGTTTCGAAAGAACGAAGATGACAACAAGTCGCAAATTTGCGACTTCTCCAGATATTTTAATCGCAAAGGGAAAAATTTAGTTGCAAATGCGACCGTATTGGTCGCAATTTCGAGCCCTGACTTACTGTATATTAATTTGGGTGCAATTTTTTGCCCGGTACCACTTTTTTATAATTTTGTTTTGATTTTTCCTTTTACTATATGTTTTGAGTTGTGAAGTCTTACTTAATTTTGCAGGATCTTGTTAATTTTTAATTTAAACAAAAAGATATTGTAAGCACTTGAGAAAATGAAACAAATATTGTTTACTTTTATCATTAGAAATTGGAAAGGCGTCTGTCTGGCTTTGAAAAGTTGAAGGCAACAATGACACTACGAGACCAGAAGTGTAGATTATATGAGCACTGAGGAATCCGAGTATGAAGAAGTGGAGGACCCCATTACAGGGAATAGAAACCAGCATGTGGTTGGTTATGTAACAAAGAAGCTGCCTTGGCAGCGAACGGCCCTTACCAATTTGAAAGTAAGGTTAGATAGGGCACACAGGGAGAACTTAAACAGACATGCCAAACAGTTGCTCAAGCCAAGAAGGGTTGGAGGCCTGCACCTGCTGGCCCATCTTGGGCTGTTAGACAACCACAGACAACCACTGAGAGAGTTCTGTATGAAGACAGAGGATGATGGGGCACACACAGTGATGGGAATTTTGAAATAATAAATCATTGATAATTATGCAAGGTTAAGAAAGTTTCGTTATGATTTTTCAACAACTCCCAGCAAAGAAAACTCAAGTTTCAAGCCCCACATACATGATCTACACGAATTGTCTATATCAAATTTTCTAAACAATATTGTTTCTGCTAAAAAACTAAGCAAGCAAGTCAAAGATTTGCTTGTGTACATAAGTGTTTTGGGAATGCTGAATATGTCTGAAATTAAGGATGGTGCCTACTAATATTATAATAGAAGTATTTTTGCATATACTTTATGACTATGCAGGGAAAACAGATCTTAGTATGGGCCACTGGAATCCCGAAAGAAAACTGGGGGTAGTGGGGCATTTTCTGGAGATAATGAAGCAGTAAAATACTAAGCAATGTATGGTATTAAATTAAAACTACTTTATTATCTCAGAAAAATGCATGGTTCCCCCAATTTTCTTGTTGGTTACCAAGAGCACTTGCTAAATTTGCTTTCTCGGCATAGTTTTAAACTGGTAAAAATATCCCTGTAGGCAACCTGAAAATCTCAACATGCACAGTAACTAAAGTTGGCACCATCTTTAACTGTTAAATTTCATTATCAGACTGTGTGATCCCTTGAAACTCCTTTGGGCAGTCTTTTGTCTTCACCCTCCACCTCTTGGTACAGCAATATATATATATTTTTTTTCCTAAGATAATTTTAAAAGAAATGTGGCTCTATCTACCAATACAGTATATTATTATTCAGTCAGTGACACATGGAGGGATATTCAGAAAAGAAATCAGAGTTTCCCAACAGGAATCAAACCTGTGACCTTTCCATTAGTCCAGAACTGCACCTGACCCTGAATTTGGGTGCACTTGTAAAAGACAGACCTTTTTGTTTGGTACATATGACCTCAGGTTTGACAGAATTTTTGTGTTTTAGTAAGAATCAAGGTTAGGGGACACCTTGTGATTTCTATCATTAGTTCATGCATCTCATTAGTGTGTATTTCTAAACATAGCATGTGTTGCTCCAATACTCTACCACTTAGCTACAAGAGACCAGTGGGAGCCCGGTCATTAAACTAGGTTCATATGATTAAGACCATGCCCATTAGGATTCAAATAGGGCTGAGCAGTATGTAGGATGTTTACATTAACTTAGTTCTTATGCAAGGGTCTCCTGCAGCTCAGTGGTAGATCATCCAAACATTTTGGGAGAACTCAGATTTTCTTTTTCTGAGCATGTCTGTGTCAACTCTGACCGAAAAAAAATTCATTCTATAATATGCTATTTATTAATACTGGTAGTGACAAGGGGAGCTAGCTCTCCTAGGACCTCTGGTTTTAGTAATGCCTGTTTACAACAACAAGACATCTCAATGAATACCAGAATCTGCAATGACTGTAACTAACCTTCCTTAAATATTTATGAATTGTAAATGTTACTGTTCTTCAGCCTTCAGGGGTTTTTGCATTTTAGTAATTGATTAGGAGGGATCAAACTTAACTTAGCATGGACCACATGGTAGACACATTTTGCTCTCACCCTTTTATATACAGTGTAAAATATGAAGGATGGAGCATAATCTAGGCAAGTAATGGTCCCTGTCTCCCTTCTCAAACAAAAACCCCAAATCTTGGAAAGCATTCGCCCTTGTCACACAGCGGCCATATTGTCCCGGGAGACCAAAAGAGCTTTGTTTTACCATGCCAAGCCTCGCCGTGGAAAAACAAAGCTTTTTTGGTCTTTTGGGACAATATGGCCGCCGTTTGACAAGGGCGAATGGACTAACAAGTTAAATAATTTAAAGAGCAGGTTAATGATAACCTTGACAAATGTAGGATGAAATCACTGTACCAAAGTCCTGGAGACTCGAGATACAGTGTACTGTGTGTTTCAGACTGATACTTTTATTTTTAACTGTAGGGAACAATATTATTGTAGATTAATATATGAATTTTAAGGGTTGCTGTTCTGAAGTCTTCAAATTAACCTTGGAAAACATTAGGTGACAGATTAATGAACAATAATTTTTATTAGGGATGGAAATTGTTGATGTGTACACAATTAAGAGGAAATTTTTATATTAAGTAGGAAAACATAAGGAACGTTAGTTATTGTTAAGAATGATGTATTATTCTAGAAAGTTATTGTTATTTATAATGTATAACTGTATCAATTGATACTCTTTTTAAAGGAAATGACCATTTTGAACTTATACATATTCAGCAGAAGAATGTCTACAATATTGAGATTAAAAATGGTGCAATTGTGGTTGAGAACTATGTTATTAGTTTTTACATTACAAGTAAAATAGTACTCGTGTAGAGTACATGTACACAAGCATTTGTTTCAGACATGGTTGATGTCTGTTAAACGTATGCTTCAGGTACATTTGAATTGAAGGAAATTCAAACATTTGCTCCGGAGGCGTTTAGTGCGAATTAAACAGGTTTACAATTTTTGCAAGGGAGTTTAAATAAAAATTAAACATCTTTCAGGTGCGTTTATAACAGATTAAACAAAACTTAAACGCCACTTTCAGACACTTTTAATGCAGATTAAAGGGAACTTAAACACTTGTTTTGAACACGTTTGGTGCGAATTAAACGGATTTTGTACATTTGTTTAAAAAAGGATCAGGCAAGATTAAACCAAACTTAAACTTTTCTTTCAGAAGCGTTTAGTGTAGATTGAACGAGACTTAAATGCCAGTTTAAGATACATTTAATGCAGATTAAAGTAGAATTAAACATTTGTTTTGAACATGTTTAAGATGAATTAAATGGAAATTAAACATTCCTTTCAGCTATGTTTAAGCCCAACTAAACTGACATTAAATTTGAACCTTAAGTAAGTAAAAGACGAATTTAAGCTTTCATTAAACTTAACTTTAAGTAACTTAAATGTTAACTTAAATTAATTAAACCAAAGTTTAAAACATGTTTAATCCAAGATTAAGACTACTTAAATGAGCTTTTTTGCCCAGTGGATCATCATTGGCTTTTCTTCTGACTTGTTTGCTGAATCTTTTCCAACGAAATTTATTTTAGGGAACTCTGTGGATAATCAAGTCGACTTACGATTGACCGTAGCCTGAGCACACTTCATTTTAATTTAAAGATGACAGTGCTCAGGGTGGCTTAGTGGTTTTCTATCGAGCCTCCCACCGCTGCTAGCTGGGGTTCAACTCTGGCCCTGGCTTGCATATGGGCTGAGTTTCAGTCGATCTCAACCTGACTCGACGGTTTTTCTCCGGGTACTCCGGTTTTCCTCCCTCATCAAAATTGACTCACAGCTAATTAACATCTAGCTGTAGTGCTGTGCTCCGACATCAACATGGACTGTATAGCGGCAGCCAGAGGCGCCCTTGTATGCTTTCAGCCCGATATCGTGAGCTGCGCCCTTCGTAATTCAGTCCTCAAGACTGCAAGTAAAAGGTGATTAGCACTGCCAATTATTATAGCAGTATAAAACGTATGAATGCTACTAAAATAAGCTCCATAGGGCGCACCGCGTGACCTATGTTGCTGACAAGAATTTGCGTAAAAATCTAAATCCTAAGACTTAAAATCCAAAAGTAAAAAAAATTACAAAATCAAAACTAATTTAAATAAACAGGCTCCCTCTTGAGTGAGTATCATCCGTCCTTGATCAAGTTCACTTGGTTATGACTTTGAAGGTGCGAGCGATGTTTAAGGAGCTCGACAGTACCGCCTTTTGCATCCTCTTCAAAATGTCAAGTGTACGTGAACCGAAGATCCCGTTCATCTGCACTTTAAGTTCCTTCGACCAACCACCTAGTACGTCCATGATGACGTTTACAAGTTGTACGATCTTATAGTTTGGGTAACGCTTGATAAGGTCGAAGCGTAGGGGTCCGTAGTTTTCCATCTTTTCAGCCTGTTTCTTCTCGTGGTTGTCAATCCAGGGGCAACTCATTTCCACTAACAGTACTTTCTTTTCTTGTGATCAATAATGCGCGCATCTACTCTATTGGCCCGCACCGTAGTATGCTCTGCATAGACTGGGACATCCCAGAAAGCCTGCGCTTGAGTAGATTCATACAGTGGTTTTGGCTCAATGCGCGAAAACCAAGGTGAGACAGTCTCATTTAGATCAAGGTCTCTGAGGATTTCGAAGAACAACACTTTCAGTGGCGCGTTATGTCTATTCACATACTTGGTTAGGCTCGATCTCCGCCGCTCACTCGAGTTCGGGTATCCTCCCCGAGAAGAGACGGCTGGACGCGTGAGCGATAGATTGCGTCTGTGACGTAACTTCAAAATATAATTTATGCGAAGTTAATAGTTGCAGGGAAATAGCATTAGACATCCCAAAAACACTGATTTTAAGAAAACAGAAATTACATAACAATGCTGAAAACCTCTGTGCGAGGTTTCCAGATGATACGAGCTTGCGTTTGTGGTTAAATGATCAATGTGAGTTTGAATTCAACCAGCGAATCATAAACGAAGTCTTCGGCTGCTTTAGCTCTCAGTCGACCTCATCGGCCTCCTCGTTTTGCCAGCAGTAAACTTAGCAGTACTTTGAATTGATCTTGAGGAATTTTACTTGCTCTTACATAAGCGAAGTATGAGGAGAAAATTGCAATAGCAATAAATTTGAAAGCCGTATTTTGACCTTGGCGCCAACTGGAAAATCAGTGAAGTTTGCGAACTCAGGCGGTAGAAAACGACACAATTCCCATTCTCCAGCTTCTCGAACACTTTTCGTTGTCGCAATCTTGGATGTTTCCTACCTTAAAAGCACTGTAAACCTCGAACAAGCCGGGTCAAAGAATACCTTCGCAGCCAAAACATATCATTTATGCCAGACGGATTTGTGCAGGCGAGTTTCTGATTGGCGGAGATCAACAATAGGTCACCTCAAGCATCCAGCCGAGATTTCGGGAGTGAGCGCTGGCACATTTCCCGAAACAGCGGCTGGTAATCGAGCCTAATACTTGGTCTGCGCTAAAGATGGACACCCGGCTAACACGTGCGCAATGCATTCCGGGGCTTTCCCACACATCCTACACATGATGTTATTCTGGTCAGATGTGCCCGTCTTATAGGCCGAGTAGACTCTTGTTGGTAAGAGCTGTTTGTATAACTCAATTACTCCTGGTACTGTATGGGTAGGTGCACAACTACACTCGCTTAGCCAAGCAAAACAGCCTTATTATTATTATTATTATTATTATTATTATTACTATTATTATTATTATTATTATTATTATTATTATTATTATTATTATTATTATTGTTATTACAGAACAAGCTAAAGGTATGAAATGCCGGTTTTCAGTTCATATGTTTTAAGAGTTTTCACCCAACTAAAATATAAAAAACGATTGGTCGAGGCAGGTTATTGAGACTGCAGTAATTGCTGCTGAAAGGTGCAGCTGACATTTCACTGAGTTTAAGAATCCTGCCTAGAGGCGTCTGCCTCTTATTTTTAATATACATGTGTCTGACCTCCAATCAAGCATAGGACAATCAAGCGATTTAACTTGTCATTAGTATGCTGACGATACGACTTTCTATAAAAGTTGCAATACAACTAACATAAAAGACGATGTTTCCTTGTTGAGAACAAATATTGAGAAGCTCGATAAATGGTCAAGAGAAGCTAACCTGGTCCTAAACCCTAGTAAGACGAAGGGGATGTTAATTTCAACGCGACAGTTTGCAGTGGCTCATTCCTTGGATAAAGCAGATATAGATCTCAGGGTCAACAGTGATCAAACAAAACTGCTTGGAACTTTTATCGATCAGCACTTTAAATGGGATATGCAACCCCAGCTACACTGACTAGGAAACTCAAAAACACACTTGCATTTAACATTCGTAAAATCGTAGTACAGTCTCTTGTTTTATAATGATAGTGTACGTTATCCAATTCCTTTCGGTCTAGTTAAAAGAATGGAGAAAGTGCAGAAAGCGGCTGCCAGTGTTGTTTTTGGAAGATATGTGTCATCAAATTGAACTGGTTACCTGTGAAGCAGCAACTCGATTGGTATACTCTGAAGATCGCACACAAAGCACTGCATGACCCAAACTGGCCTAAGTACTTGAGTATTAAAAGGTTTAAGCTTGAAAGAACTGTGCGATCAAGTGCAGAAACATTGCTGGAGATATCCTTGATTTAAAACACTTTTCAAGATCAAGTAGCGTCAAATTTTAATAAACTGCCCATTGCCATCAGTAAGTGTAAAGACCATAAACAGTTTGTAAAATAATGTTTTAAATTATTATCAGGTTTTGCTTTTCCCTCTCGTGGAACAAGTTACTGAGTCTGATCCAGAGTTATGATTGGCTAACTTACGGCGCTTTCCTTCTATCAGAACTGGCCGGCCAGGCCCGTCAGTTTGCAAAGAAAATGCAACAATTTGAAGGAACACTTGCGTGATAATCCCTTGCATTTTTCTCGAGGAGTATATCTCATCTTCGAAGTGTGTTATTTTGAAGGCCTTGTAGAGTTAGTCCTTCGAAATGCCCGGTCTGGCCGGTCAGTTCTGTCAAATGGAAAGCGCCCTTAGATCCACTTGGTGCGTTTCTATTTTGAACGGTCAGTCAATTGTTACAGCAAATGTGATGACGGCTGTAAGAACCTAGACCAGAAATGGAATAATGAAAGACTAATGATACTTGATGTACCTGTTCAGTATTTGGCGTTTGTATTCTAAGCGAGGTGCCTTCTTCTCCTTGGATTCCCTTTTCCTGCGCACTAAGCACCATACTCTGTCTAGCTGATCGGATTCGGTTTTTAGTGGATGGCTTGTCTCGATTGCAGATGTCAGCCTCGCTCTGACAGAGGTCTCCAGCGAGAGAGAGGTAAATGGTATGATGTCAATCAATAGTCAAAACTTTAATAATATGTTCGTGCAGTTTAATTTACAACAAGGGGAAGCTTTATGCCACTATTCGTCCTTGACATCAGTTCACTGATGTAGCGATGAAAGAACTACCGTAAACCGGTATAATTTCATATTAACAACCTGAACGTTTCTTCAAATTGAAATTGAAAACTATATAGTTTTCTATATACGGTTTTTTGCTGTATCTATTATTGTTATCTTCTTTTTATGAAACACAATCTATACATATGGAATGCAAATAGAATGTTGTTCTTTTTAAAATTTTATGTTGTTCATTTTTTATTTCGGAAAAAAGGCTCGAGCCAGCTCTATTTGTAAACGATTTGTGTTCCCCGAAAGTAACGACCTCCGAAAGTTGCGACCCCCAAAGGCTGCTAATTCCGAAAGTAACGAGGGTCGCCACTATCGAAACTCTACGGTAGTTGATTTCAAAAAGACACCTGTTTATTTTGACTGGCATTTGGAATTAATATGCAGCACGGGAGTTTCGGGTTTTCAGACTTCTACATATATAATAAGCTGCATAAACGCTGAAATATGAAAAGAGTGACTGAATGACGTTACTTCCCTAGATCCAACCCTCTGTGTTCCTATCGGTTTGTTTTGAACGTGAGTAATGGCGGACCGTGAAATCCAAAACACGCTTTTAAAAAATCTGAAGAAAAAAAGGAACTGATTTCTTTAACATAGTAGCACTTTAATTAAGGTGTGTAAGTTATTTTTAAGAAAATCATTCTTTGTATTGAGGCAAAGACAATGGGCTCCTTGTTTAAGACAATAATTCTCCTTTGTCGATTGTTGAAACAACAGCACTATGGCATTAAGGAGCTTAAACACGCGACGCTTTAGATTTACGGACGGTGAGCGGAAGTTAGCTGCTTTCCTTTTCAGACTTTCTAACTTGCCTTGACATCGCTAAGTATCATTTAATTATTAGAGACGATTAGCTAAAATCTGGGAGAGTTCACTGTCCTGGCGTGCGAAATGTTCACTTCCGGTGTCCGTCCGTGGCTTAAAACGTCGCAAGCTCCCCTATTGTCTATAAGCATTCGCACGTGCAATGAACTGCACCCATTCGTTTGCTTAGAAGTGACTTGGGATACCTTCTCCTCGCCTTGGTCAGTGACAGATTGCAAATACACCAGCTGAATGCCTGGGTTATGTGTAGTTCGGTATTACTGAAAATCGATGTCCTACATTTCGTCTCCCTAGTCAAACCACCGCTCAATTTAAACAATTCATCTCTCTCTGCACCATGTACCAAACAAAGCAATGGCTTCCAGCTTTTTGATGTTGACTAATCTGCTTGTACTCTTGGTTGCTGTGGAAGATGAATACCCTTCATTACTGACAAAGGTGAATGCTGCAAAAACTTTTCATTAAACTATGACAAAAATACTTGCGTTACTCAAAGAAAAAGGATAAAGAATGACTGTCTTCGAGACCGACGAACTAAATCAATCTCTTTCTAAACTGCACAAAAGCTCGGATAATATGTTTGAGCCTTTTCTCAGGCCGTTTCAAAAGAAGAAAATCAAGCAAACCGGCGATGTTTATAAATTTGAAAACTAAACTCTAATAGCTGAACTTACGATGACCTGTACCTTAAACCGCTCGGTGTTTTAAACCTTAATACAAGAACAACTTGATAAATAAATGATCTACAGAAAATCAAATCATATCATAACATATACAGGAAAAGCTACTCTGGACTGAATCAATTATTGTTATGCGTAAATATAAATGTGAAAGTTCTCAGTTATGATTAAAATGTCAAATGAGCTTTCATTCCACATTTTCAGTGAATTGAGATTTCGCAGCATTGCAACTGTTAAATGCTCTTTGCAATTATCTCTCGTGTGTAAGCATACAGATGTTCATGACCTTGTTCCACGTCTTGTGCTTCTGATGCATACCAATGCCGCTAATTCGACATTGGGTTTGGTGGCATAAAAGACATCACTGAGTTCATTGATAGCTGTGCTTAACATGACAACAGCACTGAAGTGAAATGTAAAACTGTGACTTCTTTCCATAACTTCACAAAGACTCTCTTAGGTAATAAGCAACCAAAACGAACGTGTAACGATCCGAGTGCTGTCAGAATTTGACACCATTCACCGTGTAGTCTTTGTGACGTAAGATCGGCCAAGCGAGGTTTCCTTTTAATTCTTTGATTTTATCTACGAAGTTGATCGAATGTTACCAATGTCTAAATTTTCCCTTTAAGTACTGCCTTGGTCTCCACTCTTTACTCTGTATGCAGGTAAACTCTAAAATATTCTTGATGGTTTTGTATCATATTTTTGCTTGCATGCAGGTGACAATCAAGTGGAAATCCCGTTTAGTCTTAATGGCAATTGTAATGAGGCGTCTCACGGTTTCCTCTTCGCTCTTAAGCTTCCTTTTTGCCTTTCAGTGATTCTACTCAGTTTCCACAGTAAACCAACCATGTCTTCTCTAACTTTTGTAGTCTTTGTGATATGGGATCAGCCACACTAGCTTCCTTTGAATTTTTTGATATGCTCTACAAAGTTGATCAAATTACCGGACTCCGGGCATGTCTATCTCTTCTTTAACTACTTGAAGCTGAAAATCGCCAAATGTTTGTGAGACGGGCGTCATTCAGAGGGTTTGGTTTCTAAATGGTGGACATTTCGAACTGAATTCAGATCTTGTCAACACGGTTTTGTCTTTGTACAGAAGAATTTGAAGTTAAGGGATGGGTGACAAAGTACTCAAAATGAATTGACTCATGATCATAAGGGAGATGTTGTCCAAAAACAATTTTTCCGAGCTGCCACATTATCACCGTAGCAATATGCTCATAAACTGAGAAAGTTCGTGGTGGACATCATAGTTTTGCGCTTTCCACGAAAACACCATCAACTGAATTCAGATCTCGGATTTGTCTAGGAATGGTTTTCAGAAGAATTGAAGACAAAGGATGCCTGACAAAAGGCTTAGAATGAACTGACTATAATGACCATAAGGGACATGTTGTCCAAAACCAAGTTTTCCGAGCTGCCAAAAAGCAGAAAGTAAGGCTATAGACCGTATTCATAAATGGCGGTCAAGAAATTATTATTTTATCTTTGTGCTAATCATCCTAACTAGCCTCACTTTGGAACAAAATTTCTTTTGAATTTTGCTCGTGTTTACGAGGCTAGTTACGATGATGAGCATTAATACAAAATAATAATTACTTAGCCGCCATTTATGAATACGGTCTATGTCTGTCACATTATCACCATAGCAATATGCTCAATAAACTGAGAAAGTTTGTGCTTGAACACAGGTAAGCTCTTAGCACATTAAATACTCATGATTACTGGCAAGTGTGAATGCTAAAAGATCAATCTCTTTCTAAGCTGTGCAAAAGCTCGTATAATATGTTTGAGCGTTTTCTCTGGTCTTTTTTAAAAGAGGAAATCTAGCAAACGATGTGTATAAATTTGAAAACTAACCTCTAATACTGAAATCTTAAAACGACCTGTACCTTAGACCTTTCGGTGTTTTTTAAACCGTAACACAAGAACAAGTTGATAATGATTTACAGAAAAGCAAATCATATGATAATCTAAACTAGAAAAAACTACTCTGGGGTCAATTATTGTTGTGTGTAAGATATGAAAGTTCCCAATTTTGATTTAAAATGTCAAATGAGCTTTGGTTGCACAGTTCCAGTGAACTGACATTCCGCAGCATTGCAACTGCGAAATGCTCTTTGGAATTACCTCTTGTTTGAGTGATATCTCGTCCATTGTGCTTGGTGGCATAAAAGACATCACTGAGTTCATTGATAGTTGGTGCTTAACATAACAAGAACACTGAAGTGGAATGTAAAACTTTGTGACTTCTTTTTATAAGCTTACCAACGCTTTCTAAGGTACTAAGCAATCAAAAAGAGTGGTTAACGATCCGAGAGCTGTTTTGACACCATTCGTTATGGAGAGTCCTCTTGGAATCCTGTCTTGGTCTCCACTCTTCACTCGGTACGCAGGTGCAGTAAACTCTTAAGTATTCTTGCTCGTTTTCTACCATATGTTTGCTTGTTCGCAGGTGACAACCAAGTCGAAATCTCCTTTAGTCTTAATGGCGATTGTAACGAGGCGTCTAGCTTCCTTTGTGCTCTTCTTTTTTCCTTTCAGTGGTTCTACTCAGTTTCCTCAGTAAACTTGTATAAGTTCTCTAACTTTGGCGTCTTTTTTATGTGAGATCAGCCATGCAAGGTTTCCTTTTAATTCTTTGATCTTATGATCTTATCTACGAAGTTGATCGAATGTTACCAATCCCTAAATGTTCTTCGGTTTTGTGTCATGTGACAAAAACTGTCTCGCTTTTGCTCTGTAATGATCACAGAATCTGGCGGGTTTTTTTTTTACACTCTCCACGAAAACGTTATCAAGTCAATTTAGATCTTGTCACCTACACGCTGGAGATCAACACGGTTTGTATGTGTATCACAGGGGCACCCAACGTCAATTTTCGGAAAATATCTGTTCGGATGACGATTTGAGATTTAGAATTTTCGGAAAAATTCTTTTAAAATTTCTTTCTTGCCTGCCTGTCCTAGGATTTTCGAACATCCAAAAAATGGTATAATTGCCCATTTTTAACGAATTTTTACTCTAAAAAGGTCACCTAGAATGTTCGGGAGCCCTTTTTCTGGCTGAAATTTTCGAAAAAGTAAGTTTTGATCCCTATAATTTTCGAATCACTAGACTTTCAGCTAGGAAATTCAAACAAATGAAAATTTTTTAGGAGATAAAAATATGCCTATATCTACCGTTTAAAACCAAAATACGTTTAATAACTGTATGTTTAAGTGGTTTTCAACTATATTCTCGCTGGGTGCACCTGGTACCATGGCTATCGAATGAATTTTAAGATACTGGAAGGATGGCTGACACAACACTTGAATTGACTCATGAACATAAGGAAGATGTTGTCCACAATCAAGTTTCGGGGCTGCCAACAATAAAAAAGTAAGGCTATGTCCGTCACGTTATCACCGTGGAAATATGCTCACAAACTGAGAGAGTTGTGCTTGAACAAGATACGCTTTTAGCAAATCAATGACGTAAGGTACAAATTCAATGCTAAATCACCGCCTTCTTTATTGGGATTGAACGTTCCTCTACATTCTGGACACTTGGCATTCAGTGCATGTCCAGAGTATTCCACCACCTTTGATTCGGCATGGCACAAGGGACACCTGTATTTGGCCTCCTGCAGTCCTTTAAGTCTTTTCATCAAATTGCCAGCAACTTGGGCACCATGCTGCTTATGAGCTTTCTTCTCCTCTTCCCTCAAGTCATGCAAATCCCAGTAGACATCAACAAATTTTAGCCCAAGGACATCTGCATCCTGAACTCTGAAGAACCCGCCGTCAGCGAAGTCCTCTCCGTATGAATTCATCAACCGTAAACTCTCAGCATCGTAACTAGTAAGAACAACTGCATGTCCACTAGGGTTACTTTTTGAGTCCGTCTTTGAATTGAGGTACGATTTTGTGAGGATTCCTTTTCCATTTTCTTTATAGAACTTCTCGAATTGATCCCACTGGGCTCCAGTTAGGTAAAATGTGGCAACCACTGGTCTTTTATCGGAAATGGCCTTGATGGCCTGAGCAGCATTAATACGTTTACATTTCAGACTATATTCTCGACACACCTCTCTCAGAACTTGGAAAGTAGAAACTACTTCTTCTTCCCCATGTTTAGCTATCAACTTCTCTCTCAACTCGTCGAAATCTGGATACCCACCAACTTGTCCTATAATGCGTTTCATTGCGAGGTGCATAACGGCTGCAGCAGCATGTGCATATCCTGTACCGTTAACCTGTCGTGTTGGCTTAAATCGTTTATTTGACTTATTGATGTAGAGTTCCAGATCAACTTCTGAAAGTATCTCGGACAGAGCATCTTGACTGAGGACAGCGCGCTTAGCCACGTCACAAACATCTTTAATGATATCTGGATGGTTCACTTGAAAGAAGAGTCTGGTTTCATTATTGCTGATGTCTATCTGCCATCCTCTTTTCACAAACAGAGCGAATGGTATTTCCTGAGTTTTGATGATGGAGCTAATTCCGAACATGAACTTTGCTGGTTCCTCCCAGGTTACGCTTCGACTGCCATATAAGCGACGAGGATTGGATATCTCCTCACGTGTTATAAAACAGCTTACAATTTTGACTCCCAATTTGGACAACTTTCGGAGTTGAGGGTGCCTTTCGTCTTTTCCATCACTTGGGTCCCCATAAGACAGGATGAATAGAATTTTCTCATGATTTGCGAATTCTGAATGGGAAAACAGCTCCACGGAATGTTCTATAGCCCTGAATAATGGAGTTCCTCCGTAAATGTAGGGTTCAACTCTTTCCGTCAACTCATTAACTCGTTCATCAGTTACTTCTTGATCGGCAACACTGTCATGCAGTATTTCGGACGCTTTTTGCACGCTTTTAATTGCCGCTTTGTTGACAGCCATCATTCTCAATTCAAACAAGAGTTGTTTTCCCTTCTCTATTACTACTTTGACAGACTCTTCTGTTGCCCGTTCTTGAATATTCGGTCCACCCAGCCAACTCAGTAAACCTGCGAGGTGATATACTCCCTCCTTCGCGAGGCTACCTACCTCCAGTACAATTTCACGGCATTTTCGAGGTAAGATCTCGTGAACAAACCTTCTGGTAAACTCATGATTTCTTTTCAAGTAGTATACCATCGCAGCAGCAGTAGTATCATCAACGACTTTGAGCAATAAGTTCATATGTGCCCAAGTAAGAACTCTCGGTGCTCCGTTGTAATAGAGAATGTACAAAATTTCATTAATCAAGTCTAGCCGGGTTCTCCCTGACTTCAGAGCTTCTATGAAGGATTGTTCCTCGTTTGCTTTGTCAACAGTGCTGAGCAAATCAAAGACCTCCCGAGAACCAACATTACTTCCAAAGGCCAAAGCAAAGGTTTGATTTGAAGATGGCACATGATGCTTGATTAGTTCGTCTATGACTTTAAATACAGACCTGGCCCAAGGTCCACCATCTTTTTCCACTTTCTCGTCACCAACACTATTCCTCATGGAGTCGGACACGTCCACCATAATGCCCATCAGGTACGATATGCTTCCTGTATCAGTCAAAACAAAAAAATACCATTATTGTTATTGTTAATATTATTATTATTATTATTATTATTATTATTATTATTATTATTATTATTATCAAAAATTAATATTGGGCAATTTTCATGACGAGATGATCAACTGTGCATTATCAGAATGCTTAAAATAATAACCAAATAATAATTAACAAATAAAGAAGCCTTGACTGTGCTCTGTTCTGTAAAGCAAGCAGGAAGCCGCTAGAGCACGAAAGAAGTGTAGGGGAAACACGAGCCGATAGGCGAGTGTTTCTCCCTACTTCTTGAGTGCTCTAGCCGCTTCCTAAGTGCTTTACAACAGAACAGAGCACAGTCAACGCTTCTTTATTTGTTTTATGATAAAGAACAAGTAATTTTCTTCAAAAAGTCTAGTACTTTATTTTCAAAGCGCGCGCTGCTTGTGGTGAGCTGAGGTGTCGACAGCACAGTGCTTTATACTCTGATAAAGCACGCTAATTTGGACCAATCAGAGCGCTTGTAAGAATGTTTAAAATTTGATTGTATTATGAAACAAAGGCTTGTCAAAACATCAATCAACTGGAAAGTGGCTTGACAGAAATCACACAAAATTCGAGTTTATGGAAAAACAAGTGCCTTAATGTTCGGTTTCAGTCCGTAAAAAACATCAAAAAAGAGGATCTAAATAATTAAGTTCAGTGAAAACCGGCCGAATTGTTGCCCATGAAAACCTGCACGTCTCAGACATGACAATTGGAAAACAAACTGTTCATTTCTTGCGGCTGGAATCTGAAAACCAGTTGGGAATTTTGTAAATGACGAACTCCAGCGTCAGGACTTTCTGAGTTGAAAGAACTGCTAGACCAGGCGACGCTGAAGTCTTCCATCCAAAGCACTTAACAGAATATCTGAGCAAGCCTTTAACTGACAGCTTCAATAATACCCAAGGAAAAATTCGGAAATTGATCTGCCATTTCTGTGGATGATGGCGTGAGCTTTCGTTTGTTCCGTGCTTTGCACTCTCATAAAGCACGCTGTTTAAACCAATGAGAGCGCGCGTTATATAGAAACTTTATTATAAATAAAACTTAAAACATACTTCGTACATTATGAATAAGTAGTGAATAAACTAACAAAAAGCCTTACTGAAAAGATACGTCTTTTTAAAAGTGTCAACAGATTTAGCCATTCTAATTTGCAAAGGTAAAATGGCATTGAAAGTTACTAAGGTGTAAACCTCCCCTTTCACAAATTCGTGGATCCACCCCAGCAGGTGGGTCAGTTGGTACCATTACTTTCCTTTGCCTTCTATGATCTCAGATAAACTATTACTTTCCATCCCAGAGGCTCTCAAATGGATTGCATGGGAATTAAGATAGCACTTAATGGTACACCCTATTAAAAACTTTATACCGTGTCCAGTTCACGCCAAAAAGCCTAGCAAGGTTCCATCCACAGAAACTTTAAACTCTGGGAGCTCAAAAATTAGCTTCTTTCGATACGCATTGTATTCAAATACAGCTCGACATTGACGTTAATGCGAACAAAGGGAATCAAATTAAGACTTTCACGATGCAAATTTTCTATGAATCGAGAAATCCCATTGGCCATTACTTAGGAAGGAACTCTTAGAGAAAAAGGGCGTTGTAATTTTTGCCCGTCTTTGCACCTATATTTTCATTTCATACTTTCATACTTTTATACTTTTTTCTCGATTTCGAACGAACTTGAGCCTACAAGTCCGACGAAAATGCATCTTATTTTTCATCCCAAAAACGAAACGGTTGATTGATAACTGTCTTTGGTTGTTTACGAGGAAATAGCGAAACTTGCATGTTTAGCGTTGGATGAAAGAATTTCGCTTGACCAAAAATTCTCCGAAGACAAGTCGGGATCGATTTGTTGGAAATACCAACTTCCTTTGCTCAATTTGTTTCGCGACGCACAGAAAAAAAAATTCTGATCAAAAGTCCCAGTATGAATTAACATTATCATTAAAAAGAGGACGTAATGTGTTTTGGAGAAAAATTTTCATATTCTTAGAAATTCGTTCTTTCCTCGAATAAGCTAGCCCCATATAACGACTTAAGTCAAGAAAGATAAATTTTCGTTTTTTGCTCGAATTTTAAAGCAAAGGATATCTAAACTTTTCCCACCATGACTAATACATGGTTTGCCTGGTCAATAACTGTCTTTATTATTCAACTCCAGTCAGCCCAGTACAAATAACACCCAAAACGAGTACAAATTAATATTTCACGGTTTTGTACTCCAGGGCCCGGTTGTTTGAAAGCTAATTACCTTAATCCAGGATTTGCGTAAACTTTTGTTTCATGTTTACAACTTTTTGGTGAAAGTTTCTTTTGCTTATTTTTGTTTTTCAAGATTGACTTCCTCTAATGTAAAGTTTCCGTGGATATCAGCGTTGAACAACACGTGGGAGTAGAGAAATAAACTCCTTGGGTAATTTTTACCCTGGGATTAGCGTTAATCGGCTTTCGAACAACCGGGCCCAGAAGTCCAGTTTGACCGGTTTTTCACAAACGTATTACTCTTACGAAAGCGGTAAAAATGGCTGAAATGTTAATATTCCCCCCTAAGAAAAGGATGAAGGCTTGCCAAATTTTGAGATTTTTGGCGTAAAGGAGTTCCTAGAGACAAACATTAACAGTTACTGTTAACCTATGCGACAATCAACTTTCTCTGTTTATTGAAGAAAACCGAAACGTAAATACGGCAAAAACTGACCTCATTGTATTGAAACAGTGTTTTGAGTCCATGAAAGAAGCAAGGGCCATTGAAGAAATTTCTCCCGAGTACTGCTAGCAGTTGGTTTCTCCTTCGCTTCCCGAGAGAGAGACCACCGCGAGCAACCGTTAGTTGCTTTGGGTGAGCCGCCGTCCAGCGCCAACCTGAAGGATGAATAAATTAAATTTGAACCGGTAAAACGAGTTTGTAAACTTCTTTTGGCGCTTGCGCGTGCGTTCAGCTAAGTAACTGCTGCGTTTGGGCGAGCCTGCTGTGTAGTGATTTCCCGCGAAATAGGATGAAGTGATGTCAAATACATCACGAGGGGTGTGACGTACTTCGCACATGCTCAATGGAAATCAAACGGTTGCTCGCAGTGTTTTTTCTCTCGGGAAGCGTAGGAGAAACCAAATGCTCGCAGGGTACCTTCCGAGCAACTTGACAACCTTTTATACCACTTCTTCATCTAAGTCAGTTTTTTTCGACTTAACGTTTACTTGAAAACGGAGATCTTCGTTGTTAATATCTCTGTACACCTTATAATTAAGAATTTTCCGATATACCATCTTTGTTTTCCTTACATGTAATGCAAGTGTTTGAAATAAAATGCAAGACACTTTGCTCGACGATTCGATTAACATGTTTGACAAGTTTTTGGTTTTGACCAATCAACAGCAACCTAACATAACCGCGCGAAACCTGGACGGTCGCTCGCTGAATAGTCACGTAAGATAGTTTGTCACGCGAGGAAGCAGGCTTTAAGTCGAGCTTTACGTTTCTTCTATCTTCCGACTGGGCTGAACAAGAAATTTCTTATTGGACAATTTAGTGTGTAGTATCGTAGGTTATTTTTACTCGATTCTTGTATTTTGAGTCGCCCTACGGGCTCGCCAAAATACAGCGAGACTCGTAAAAATATCCCACGATACAGCACACACTAAATCATCCTATAAGACGAAAGTTCCAGAGCTTGGGGCTTGTTTACGAATAAACTCGAGAACAGAACTTGCACGTAAAGCAATACGTAGGCGACTATTGTTCCTCCGACAGGACGGGATCTCTGTTACTGGAACATCAACATCAGTTGTTTAATTAAATCGTAACTCAAATGAATTGGGTAAATGGGAATTTTACTTTCGCAACGTGTGACAGGAAAAAAAAAATCTCAGAACCTTGCAGGTGATCAGTGTGTCCCGCTTAGAACACAAAATGATTAAAAACCATCTGAACCTGTGCAAGTTTTACTCTTAAAGTCAAGACTGGCAAAAACAATGTATAAGTTTAAATCTTAATTTTGTCGTGGAAACTTGAACACATAATCTACCAATTCTTACTCGCGATGTAGAATGTGGTCTTGGAAATTTCTTGAAAACATAAACTGTAAAACGCAGCTGGATAGCCAGTATCGTTACTTTGGTCTGCCTAAAAGGTCTCAAATAGGCGTTGAAATAATCTTACCATTTTGTTCCTTCCACCAGTCCGCGTCAAAAAAAAAAGCCTAGCAGTGGCTCCGTCCGCACAAACTTGAGACTAATTACTCGGAACGCCTGAAAGGTATCCGAGTTATAATCTGGGCAGAGTTTAGTTTTCTGTGCAGCAAATGGACAATAGAATTACGAGGAGGTTTTCTGTGTTGCTAAACTATTGTTTCACCCGTCTTTGCCTCACCGGCTGCTTTCAATCGACCATATTCGTATTCTCAGTATTGGACTGGAACTAGCTTGCAATGAAGGCTAATGCGGTGAAATATTTTCAAATTCAAATACTTTTAATATATTCCCCTGCATTAGCCTCCCTCGCAAGCTAGTTCCAGTCCAATACTGGGAATACGAATATGGTCTATTGAAACCAGTTTTATCTGATGTCATGCTACATGCTAAAAAATAGGCATAAGGACCGCGTTATTTCCATTCCAACAACCTGTTCCAAAACATGCTATTCCTAAGTAGCTGTGTCACCTGTTGAAGGGAAAGGACAAAACAGAGACCCCCCTTTTGGACCGGGTCCATGGACCCGGTCTATGGACCCCTATTTATTTTATTTTATTTATGTATTTATTTTTTTTAATAAAAGGTTTCCCAAAGCGTGTGATGAGCTTTTTAATCTCAGAAAGTGCGATTTCGTGACAAAGGGGATGTGTTCACTTTGTGACAATGTTTAGATTGGGTATCAGTTACAAATTGTCTCATTTTGTCATTACTAACAATGATTACATTACCCAAAGAGAACAATAACAATGTCTGTTCATTTATCACTGGTATTTTATTGTTATTGGATATGTTAATGTTTATATATATTGTTCATGTTGGGGCTGGCTATTTTGGGAGTCCATTGTTGGATACATCAGATGAACTTTATTAGGGCTTACACTAATTTGTAAAACGAAACAAAAGGAACAGAAATACAGAAAGAATCCTGAACATTCTAAGCTAACCTTTGGCCTAAACAAACGTTTTTAGGCCTAATGTTAGCATTGGTAAATGGTAAGCGTTGTACCTGCCCGAAAAGTTTTGATCCATTTCGCAAAATAGTAATCTGACCAAAATTACTATTTTGCGAAGCAGATCGAAATTTTCCAGGCACGTACAACTCTAGTAAGTGTAAGCCCTTTCTAGAATAATATATAAAATAGTTCTTTCCTGTTCTGGAAAAAAAGCTAATCAGTTTCAATGTCCATGAAATTAAGATAAATTTATTATTTAAAATTTAATTTGTTATTTATAATATTACCGGTATAATAAATTGAATAAATGTATGATGTAGTAAGCTATTTTACATTGATAACTTCATTTCATTATATTGTCTTCATCAGAGTGATTGATTATAAAACCATATTTCCTAAATTAAATAGATTTTCACTGGAAAATGATGTGGGTTGGTGTCTTTGATCCCATTCATGGGTTAAGTAAAATCCAAATGGCCCCTTCCATTCTAGCCTGTGCACAGCTGCCCACTCTCCGAAAAAAATCTGAGAGGAGCGTCTGTGATTTACCGTTGATAATCGTGTTTAATACCGCGTGATTTTTCCTGGAATGTGTGGAAAATGAGTTGATTGGTCATTACCCCTCCATCATTACATCATTGAAACAACGAGTCTTAATTGTCTTTTATTTTTATTTTTCCACGTCAACACTGAGACAGATTTCACGATGAGTTTGTGTGTACTTTGTGCTTGGTAAAAAAAATGCGAATATTAATCTTTTGATTGTCAAAGAGGTTTTTCTTTTAAAGTACAAGCGGAATTGTTATCTATGGAGTGTAAAGTGGAAATCGATTGTACGTACATTTGTAGGAGTTGTTTGTCAGCGCTGAAGAAACAAAAGAGTTCCTGACGAATCTTCACGAGGTGAATATAGCACGATTCAAAAGATTCTTCACTCGAAAACGTCTCCCGCTATCCCGTTACCAGTCAATATAATCTCAATGCCTTGCTCGGACCAGCCTAGCCATTCTCAAAAACAATCTACAAAGCGTGTGGCCCTGGAAGATTTGAGATGTGAACATATCGACGAAAATATAACAGCTCATTGGCAACGATCGGGGCTGCTCTGAAGATCAGAGCCGTACCCGGTTGGAAGACTTGCAAAGACATCCTTTCCGTTAAAGAGTGCTTTTATGCTATAAAGACAAGGAATCTTAAAAAAACTATCAGAGACGCTCTTCAATGCACTTTTGGAATCTGCCTCATTTACCACCGTTTTGAAAATTTTGCTCCAAAGAAATATGATTTGGTCACCGTAGATCACTCATTAATTTTTGCAAAATTATTCCGAAACAATATTACTAACGGTAAATTCAGAGAGTGCGCGTCTGTACACCGCCTACTTCCATTCTTCCCTGGAGCGCATAACATTTTATTAAAAGTTCAAGCAATGTTTTATTAGTGTGGAAGGAAAGTGAAGCGAATTAGCCGAAATCGTCTTTACTAAGGTTAAAAAGCTCATTAACATGCTTTCGGACACTTTACAGCAAAAACGCAAACCAAAGAAATTAACTAAGAAAAAATAGGGGTCAGATCCATGGACCCGGTGTAAAAGGGGGGTCCTTTCCCCTGATGAATTTATTTGCAATTGTTCACCGGTACAATTGTTGCACGATGTTCACCGGTACATTATCCGCGTTATTGTGAACGAGCAACTGACTGCAGAAACATTTACTTGTTTTGTTCCGTATTTGGCAAATTAAAAAACTACCTCTTCCGAAATGTATCACCCGACTTCTGCGCCACGTCGTATTCCGAGTAAACGCTTGAAGAAGCGTCTTGTTCTACTTCGATATGCAGTGTATTTAAATACATTTCTCTATCGAGTCAAAGGGGAGGAAGAAAAGCACTTTTGTTATGCAATATTTGTACCAAATCGAGATTTGTTAGAGCTAATAACTGTGAAATTGATTCACTCGCCACATTCGTGGACTAAATTCTCAGAAAACTAGACCCTCCGTGAGGGTACACTGGGTTGCCTGTGGTACGTGCACCGTTCCAGACAATTTTTGCCAAGTTGGGGGGTCATTAAGACCATTTAAGGGGTCACCCAGAAGTCATACCAGCAGAGGCCCTTTGGCTCACAGGTCTTCACAAGTTCGAACGACGAAACAGATCATTTTCTGAGATTAAAAACCTGGCTACTGGCCTATTAATTAATCATTTGTCAGAAAGAAGAAATTCCTGTCCTCTTTAGAAAAAAACTAGACACGCATTGCTTACGTGTGGTAGTGAAGTAACCCAGCGATTTATTCCATATAAAATGTCAACTGAGCTTTTTGTTGTATTCCAGGAGTTTCATGTTGTACTTGAGTAATATGTATCTCTAACAGTGCACTATATTGTTTTGGTATTGTCTATCATTGTAGTGCCATGGTAGAAGTCTTGGGTAAATAGCCTGAGAAGACATGTGGTTACTAGCAAAGTACTGAACCCAGAAAGATTGAAGAAAATAAATGGGAAGTGAGAAACATTGGCTTCTGGGCTGACATGTTGATAATTTTCAAGCTCCCTCACAACTTCTTTCACCACAAGTTTAAGCGTGCCCTCTGAGCATCTGACAGCTTTGTAATACTAAAGTTTACTAAAGTTAATCCCTAGGGGTCCAGCGGGGTTAGTATCTGGATGGGTGACCTCAAACATATACCCCTTCGTAAAACAGAAGCATTGGACCGAAAATACTATTAACGCTAACAAATGCGAACTCAGCAAGGTACAGATTTTGTTAGCTTGCTTTATGCAAAAACAAATATTGATGCAAAAGTAAATTGATACACAGTTTTTAGAAAGAGCAGAAGGAAGTTTCCAGGACGGTCGCTCGAGAATAACATATTTACGACATGAAAACAACATTAATTTTGAACCGTGAATATAGAATATAAAAAGTTACGATCAGCGACAAACATTTTGGGAGATTTTTGCTAAGTTCAATTTTGTTATTGTACTTTTGGTTGCACAAATAAATCGCAAAATCGAAAGTGACATCGCCGGAATTCAGCGGGCGCCGTGATTAAGTTGCCGCGGCATGTTTACTCGCCAGACAGTGAAGCATCTGTGTCAAATGATGGCAAGATACCGGGTTTTCGTAAGTTTCTTTTTCTGTCAAGTGTTATAAAGTTTGACAATAAATGAACGAATTTAATACAAAGATCACAATCACCCAAACTCTTGAGGTTGACCCTCGCCCGGGGATTGACCATTGTTTCTGCTAAGTCAAAAATTTACTCTCCAAGACGAGGTTTTTTATCACCAGGTAATTCCATCATTTTGGAAATAGCAGCTACTTTATTATTCATCGGCGTCACAATTTTTTGCTGATTTTGGGGCTCATTTTGTTGAAACTCAAGCACGCTTCCAACAGACCTGTTTATTTTCGTGAACCTTTCCTGCTTACAAAGCAATACTAAAAATATCCTCCCGTATCACATTTTAACCTTAAGCTCGAAAATTCAATACACAGTATGATATTATAATTCACAAAGGCAGAAAATACCACATAATCCTTTTCCAACGAAACATTTAATTGAAACAAACAACATAAGATGCACTAAAACGCCATTCGCGTTGCAATGACTTTCGACGCCATTGCTGGTTAACGAGAATAACAAACTCACGAGGCAGAATGTATATTTATATTTAAAGTTAGCTCAACAGAAAGACGCTAACCTCATTTTGACACGAAAATGCTTTACTATTGCCATAAAAAGTATCCAGTTAAGATCGCATATTATAAAACATGATGAATTCATAATAGTCCAGTCAAATTTGTTCGAAAAATGGGATAACCCTCAACTAATTGCAACAAAAGGTTTTTCAACGGATAACTAAAGAGAAATTATCCCTCTATAACATACTAAAAGTCCCAGAGAATCGAAGTCCGGGAAAGTGCCTAAAATTGCAATTGATTTCGACCCATTGACAACCAAAAATTTCCAACATGGAAACGAGGCTACAGTAAGGTTTTTGACTAAGTCGCCAGAATTTATTACTTTTTGTGGGAATATCAACCCCAAATCATCAGAAATGAAAGACTAGATACCAATTAAAACAACAGGTGTATTAGTTTATTTCAATTCATTCTCGATCGTGTAATTTTGCACAATCCTGCAAATACATATACATAGATAAAAAAAATTGATACTGCATTCTTTGAAAAAAAAACTTTTTGTTTTCATTTACTTTAAGAATTACTTTCGAATATAACTTAATGCCAATTCAAATAATAACTGTAACACTTAAGTATTCAAACATTTACAATTTAGGGAAGGGAAAAACCCTAGTTTATCAAGATTCAATTAGTGCGTGAATTTGTCTATTTGTGTACCGCCACCCAAGAGTGCGTGTTGGTTCGTCTCGCCAGTGTCTGGATTGGATTTTGCCGTAAGGCCAGCGTACATTCCTCCTGTTCTATTGGAAAACAATTCTTTTGATTCAGTTGATAGATGCTAGTAGCTTCTAAAGTTATATCAAGGTAAGCTTAATACTGATTCAATTTTAAGAGAATCTTTAAACAATCAGTGCTGATCACCTACATAAGAGGAATTGCCGTGAAAGTAGATTCTGTTTCATGATCAGCCCTTCGAGGCGTGTGAAAGAAATCTCCCCCTAGATATCGCAGAATTCATTCTTTCTAGTTTAATAGAAATCCAATGCTCATATCTACCTACTGCTTCGAAGTAGAAGAGTTTCTTTTTGAAAGCCTATTGTGCTGGCACGATCTTTGCTGACGCTGCTCAAATACATCTTGAAATATGCTAATCAAACTTGCTTCGTAGAATAGTGAGAAAGATAAAATTGTTATAACAATTTAACTATAATTTAACGTTTTTTTCTTTTCATTTCTATACTGCTTAGGTTGTTATTTGGAGTTTTACTCCTTCAATGTGTTCTTATGGATGGAGCGCCTCTAGTTTGCGCGATTTGCGAAGTTGCAGGCTCAGCGCACGAATTTTCCACAATTGGAACAAAGGGAAGTGAAGGTATAAATCGCGCCAGCGGCCTCAGAAATGATTCAATTAGTGTTGCTCCTGGACAGCATGTACACCCTAATTGTCGTCGAGATTACTGCCACCCCACCAATATATCCAAGGATAACAGAAGCCGCGAAAATGCGAGTTCTCATTCTGCAACTATTCAACGCAAAAGAAGTGCAGACCAGACCAGACATTCGATTACAAAAGCGATTGTTATTTTTGCGGCAATAAAGTAGATCTTAAATCTGTAGATGTATGTAGAGTGATGACTCTGGAGACTCAAGAAACCGTTTTGAATAAGTGCAACGCAAGAAGCTCAAGAAGGTTATCCAAAATAAAAAGTGCTGAATATTGATATTTTCTTCTCATTTAATTTTTTTAAGCCGAAGAGAAAGTACTGCTACAAGATGCTTGTAAGCTGTTCCAGAAGGTCATGAAAAATGAAATCAACGCTGAAGAAACTGAGACATCGCAAGTCCCGGAAAAAATTAAATCATCCGTCAACAGTTATCGTGCTAAATTGGTCCAGAGTAACCGCACAGCCGCGCTTTGGGTTCAATACATGGATATGGTCGACATCCTGAGGAGGTTTATTAAAGCAGAACGCACGGCCAATTGGCCGCTCCATCTGCATGCTTTGGATGAGATGTTACCCTATTTGGCAGCTTCTGGTCACAACCTTTATGTGAAATGTGTACATTTGTATCTCGAAAGCATGATCAAACTTCCCCAAGAACAACCACAGCTGTACCAAGAATTCATGTCAGGTTTACATGTGGTGCGACGCAGCGATAGGTACTGAGCAGGCTTATCAACTGACCTCGTTATAGAACAGGTGCTAATACGCAGCCTCAAAACAGATGGTGGCCTAACAAGAGGATGCGGGATGACAGAGCAACAATGTCTGACATGGCTACTGGCGATGCCGACTTGCGCAGAAACCAATCGCGCAATGCAGGAGTTCACAGGCGTCCTTTACGACTCAGGGGAAGAGAATAAGGACATGACCAATTCAAGGATGAAGCGCGATATGAAGGATACCCTTGATGTCCTTACGACTATTTCTGAACGAAGACCATTTTTGTCGCAAGATTCAGCGCTCCGCAACATCATGACGGGAGTCCATGCAGACTCCTCAGTCAATGTGGACACGGCCCAAGACGCTGGCAAGAAAATCTTGAAATCAATTAAAGGTCAAACCACAAAAGAATACACATTCAAGCGCTCTTCCCAATCCGTTACAATGGCTTCCAAGTCGGCTATCCGAATCGGAAACGACCAAGTTCAGATAGACCCGCAGCTGTTATTCCAGCGATTGATTTTAGTCAGCTCCTCCGAAGACCTGGAGTCTTTATTCCGATATGAGCTCTGCAGCTATCCCACTGCGCTTTTCGATTCATCTTGGATGCTACGAAAACCACGGCTTTGGCTGACGCCATGTGGTCAATGTTACGCGAAGCCTCCAAGATTGAGCCCTCTGGAGTTACGAAGTACGTATTGGATGGAGGCGCACTTCTCCATCGTCTATCGTGGCCACACGGAACCACGTTTAAAGAAGTATATGAAATTTACAGTGGTTACGTCTTGCAAAAGTATAGAAGAGCAACAACTATCGTGTTTGACGGATACGACGTAGTCTCTACGAAGTCTATGACGCAAGAAAGAAGAACTGCGGGAAAAGTTGGCGCCACTGTCTCCTTCACAGATGATATGAAGATACCCATGAAAAAGGACATTTTTCTTGCAAACAAGAAAAATAAGCAAGCATTTGTTATTCAGTTGGCCTCCCTCTTGCAGAAACAAGGCTTTGAGACCCTCAACGCAGATGGAAACGCGGACGTTCTCATTGTTAAGACCGCAGTTAAATCAACCAACACGGAAGATACAATTCTGGTAGGGGATGACACTGACCTCCTAATACTTCTGGCTCACTACGTGCGGATGGACGCACATCGCCTTTACATGAGACCAGAACCCAAGGCAAGTTCCAAAAAAAGACGAGTCTGGTACATTAATGAAATCAAAAAAGACCTCGGAGAAGACGCATGCCGGCATCTTTTTTTTATCCACGCCCTACTTGGATGCGACACCACATCCAGCATATACGGAATAGGAAAGGGCGCGTCACTGAAGAAGTTTGTGAACTCAGAGCACTTCCGTCAGCAAGCACTGGTATTCGACAACCTGGCATCGACTGTAGATGAAGTGAAAACTGCAGGTGAAAATGCCCTAGTGTGCTTATATGGAGGAAAGCCGGGACAGACACTTGACCAGCTGCGGTACCAGCGCTACTTGGAAAAGCTAGCTTATAAATCCAAGTCAATACGTTCTCAGAGTTTACCACCTACTTCTTCAGCGGTGAAGTACCACAGTCTGCGAGTCTACCTTCAAATAAGAGAATGGAAAGATAGCACAGAGGGCATAAATTACGCAGAATGGGGATGGAGGTCAGCAGCGGAACAACTGACACCAATCATGACAGATCTCGCACTCGCACCACAGTCTATTCTCCACATAATGAGATGTAGTTGTTAACGAGATTGCAGCACCCGCCGTTGCTCCTGTAGCAACAATGATCTACCGTGTAATCCTGCTTGTGGTCAGTGCAAAGGGTCTGCTTGTACCAACGCACCCGAGCAAATCCCTGACGATGAAGATTCTGATTCCGACTCTGGTTGAACAAATTAGCTATGAAAGGCGGTTAAAGCGGAGTACAAAGTAAGATAACCCTCACCTGCTTTGTTATCGGGTGCAGTCATCGGTCTGTATAAGATTTGAATTTATAGACTTTTGTTAGGAGCCCACGGGACCAATGTCAAACGTTCCATTGACGGGACTTTCTTTTCTGCACCAACAAAGCAGAATGTTTAGATTAACAGATATTGTGACCTCTATAACTGTTTAGAAACTAAAGATTGATTGCGGGATCGACTTTAGAGGAAAAGGCTTTCTAGTCGTACCATGCAATGTAGCTGGATTATGATCTGGTTTAAATTGATAAATAGAGCGTAAACAATGTGACAATTCTTATCCAGTTGTACGAATAGCACGATTTTAACTTAAACAACAATCCGGCGGCTTACCCGGCCCAAAATTGTTATTGTATTGAGACAATAAAATAGTAGTCGTTATATAAATTGGGTACCCTGTGGTTTTTCATATAAGCTTTGTATGGGAATTTTCTTTTCCGTTTTTCGGTGCCCTCCCGAACTCCGATTCTTTGGGACTTTTGATATGATGTTAAGGACATCCTAATGAGCCATAATCCGTTGAAAAACCTTTTGTTGCAATTTGTTGAGGGTCTGACCCCAATTTGACTGGACTATAAAGGTCACCTTTTCCAGCAAACAATTTTTTGAAACAAACAACATATTTGCTATTAGAGGCAAAAACCCCTTCCTATTTCATTACGTGCGAGAAGAGAAAAAACTCAGTCGTGTCAAATATGCGCAATACTGCAAGAAACTAAAATTTCAAGATCAGACCGTTTCCATGAAGAACCTTTTCTTGAATAATGAAGCACAAAAGAGACAACAAGCTTTCATTCAAATAATTTTTCACTGTCACATTTCCAATTTTTTTTTACCTTTGCAGAGTAGAGTACAAAATGAATGTTACTTGCCAGACAAACAGGCAAACTTTAAATAGACGCGACTTCAGTAAACACTGTGAGACACACAACACAACAGAGATCAGAGATCTACTTATGGGGTTCGATTCCTTCTCTGCCTTTGTTGAACCCATAAGTTACCAGAAAAATTTCCATTTGGTTTCATTGTTGTACATAACACCACCTTCACGAAATATTAGAAGTACAGATCACTTTGATTTCGGCTCGACGGGCGAAAGACTGCTGTCGAAGTCCATTACTCGTCGCTTTTAAGATTCCAGATCTTTATGTTTCACCTCCTGTCTTGACGTTCCATTCTTGAGCTCCATACGGGTATATTTTGTTTAAAGATGTACTAAAACGCCATTCGCGTTACTATGACTTTCGACGCCATCGCAGGTTAATTGTGCACGGAAATCTAAGCATTACCCTAGCCCCCTCAAACCTAACAAAATACTCACAGAAGACTCTATGTACAAAGAGAACACTTAGCAGGGGAGTGACAGGCAAGACTTTTCCCGACACGGAAAAAAAAAACAACAACAAAAAACCAACGAAATGCAACCCAGATTGCGCCTGGGTTTGGCCACCCAGTATCAGCTGGATATCAAGGCTAGGTATTGGGACAAAGGGAATCGAATTATTTAGCAAACTGGCTGTTGTCATCGAGCATTTCGGAGATAACATGGTTTTTTTCCTTACCACTTCGCCCTTCGTGAGCTTCTGTTATTTGCTTTCGTTTTCGAAACAAAATACCCGGCTTGCATTGATTATCAGGATAAAGAGAACGTAATCTGTATTTGGAGACCTATTTTAATATTCTTTGAAGTTCGTCCTTTCTTGGGATAAGGGAGCATATTACGACATAAGTCAAGGAAGATAAATGTTCGTTGTGGCTCGAATTTTGAAGCAAATTGGTTCCATGTGAAGGGGGGCCTACCCGGCCGTTACGCATTACTGCCTGCCTCATCAATAAATGGTTTCCTAGTTATGTTTACAGACAAAAGATCGAGATCTTGGGGCTTGTTTACAAGAAATATAATGAAAACAGAACTTGCAAATAAAGCAATAAGTAAGTAACTTTTAATGGACTTGACATTTTCCTCGAACAAGATCAGACGGGATCTGTTTACTGGAACAGCAACATCAGTTTTTGGATTATATCATAACTAAAATGCGTTGGGTGAATGGGAATTTTACTTTCGCAACGCACAGGGGGAAAGTTCTGAGAACCTAACAGGTGATGTGCTCCGCTTATATAGGACACTAAATGATTTCAAAACATCTGAACCTATGCAAACGCCTCTCTTAAAGCCAAGACTAGCAAAAAAGAAGGTATAAGTTTAAATCTTAATCAATGAACGAAATGATATATGAAATTAATCGTACACTGAACTGCGGATATGAAATCAAGTAAAGCTGTGATCCTCGCAGTTGTGGACGTAATTTTAGCAATTGCGCAGAGAAGCCTGAAAAATTCAGGACTTCAACTGGGTTTGAACTCGTGACCTCGCGATACCGGTGCGACGCAGTATCGCGAGGTCACGGGTTCAAACCCCGTTGAAGTCCTGAATTTTTCAGGCTTCTCTACGAAACTGCTAAAATTGCGTCCATAACCGCGAGGAGCATAGCTTTACTTGATTACATCTTAAAGTTGTCGTGGAAACTTGAACACATAATTCTGCAAGTTTTGACTTGCGATGTAGAGTGTGGCATTGGAAATTTCTACAGATAACAGGGAATTTAAGAAACGGCGACAGCTAAGACTACGACATCGCCACAAAGCAGTAATATCATTGGTTAAAAGCATAAATAATCGTACTGCACGCAAGTATCTTAGAGGTCCTCTGCATGACGACGACGTGAAATCACCAAATTTGAGGTTTTGACGACAACGTAAGCATGCAACAGAGAATGCTTCATTCTCTATTTTAACTCTGAAACCGCTCGTACCAATTTAATTTTAGGATACTTCCCCCACATTGTAGGACGTGAACAGACTGAATAATCGCGAAAGACTTATGATAGAAACAAGTTATATCTTGAGGTGACGTTTTCGTCGACCGTCGCCGTCGTAGATCTTAAATTCCCTAACATATACTGTAGAACGCAGCTGGGTATTGTATTTAAATAAAGTTCTACATTGAGGTTTAGCAAAAACTCGAACAAAGGATGGTAGAAAAGCACTTTTTTATGCAATTTTATTGAGTAAATCGAGAAATATCATTGGCCATTTCATAGATAGATAGTTTGTCCGTTAGAGCTTGCCCTCGGTCTGACAGAGTGACAAGACTTGTCTTAACAAGCGCTTCTTCGTATAGAAAACATTAGAAAATGATACCCATTGCTGTCTTTTGCACTGTCTCTAGCTCACGAGAAAGATATACAGGTAGACCATCATGAAAAACTGGGCATGATTATTCCGTGATTGGGCGGATGCAGGTCGGATAGAGCTATACTAATTCATTAGGGCCTAGACCTGCGAGCTTCAATTGAGAACGGGAAAACAGGCGTTTCCTAGCTTTCTTTACAACTTTCGAAATATGATGGCTCCATCTTAGATCACTCCAAATATTTACATCCAGAATCTTAGGGTTTGAAAACAACATCAATTTGCTTGTCATTAAAATCCTCATTTCCTTTCACTTCGTCTCGTTCAATTAGAACTTGTCCGGCGCATTATGGTGTTTTGGGCTGCTCACTGGACCAAAAAATGGATTTACACCAAATTTGCACACATATGTTTACTTCAGAACAAACCTGTAGCAAACATGGTAAATGCCACATTTGCTACCACATAAAAAGAAAAACAAGACTCGTTTCTAAGGTTACAAAGTAAGGCCAGTTCAACTAATTTAAACTGCATTCACATCCAAAGCGGAAAGCCTTTTTACGTCCCCAATATGAACCTGCCTTTTGATTATAATACCACAGAGTTTACTTTCCGTCTGAGTTCAGTTGTTTTGCACAAACAGGCGCTCATGACTCGAAAAGGGTGCAAACTCGAGAAAACATCGCTATTTTATGTAAAGAGCATGACACCTTTCAACTTGTTTTGGTTAATTTGATTCACCTTACAGATCTTGTGAGCAGATTATCGCTAATCCAGGATTACACAATAATGTAGGTTTCAATTCTTGGTTTAAAAATGCATTTAAAAGTAGTTTGGCTAGTAAGGTGAAGCGGAATCACTGAAAACTGAAAAGACAAGCCGTTTGAAAAATCGCCATCAAGTTAGGGCTACTTGTGCATCTGCCTGGTCTCAAGCTTACTAAGACGAGCACAAGTACCTTACTTATACCTGACACTCCAATTAAATCACATTACACTTGTTAAACAAATTAATAATTATCGTGAATTCTTTAAACCTTTGTTTTGAAGGAAAGGAAAAATCAGAGAGTGAAAAACATCGCGGAGCTGAAAAGAGATTATACAACTTTAACCCAGGTTATGGTGGATGGCAGGCGCTCAACAGTGCTCCCCTTACAGTTGAAGAAGACAATGGAATGATGGTCATAATAACGACGACGACGACGGTTCTTATTATTCTCTTTCTCCCTCCTGGTGATACCTTCTTGGGTAACTTTGTCTTCGTTGCAGCTGGGAGTGGTTTTTTTTTTAAAGGAGCTGCTATAAGCCGTGTAATTAACTATTATCCTTCGATATTGCGCGCAATATCGCCTCATACTCAGCCGACGAGGCCGTAGGCCGAGTTGGCTAAAATCAGGCGACATTCCGCAAGATTGAGCAGGATAATTGTTTTATTATTGAAAACCTTGATGACAAAGCACAATTTTTAACGTTTATTGGAAAAAAAAAACCTGGAAGAACTACAATTCGTCTCCGCGACACACAAAATTACGTATATCGCAGGATATACGTTAAGTACGCACGACGAATATTGAGCGCGCTACGACCATATTGGGACATCGTCACCATGTGTTGAATAATAACTAAAAATATCTGCCATTCGTTCAAACATAAAAGACCATGAAATATCGAGAAACATACCCTGCTGAGAACATGCCATACCGTGTTGTATCGTCTGCGTCACTTTAACTCTCTCAAATCGGTGTCTTGTGGATTTGAGGTTACCTATATCAAGCACAACAAAGTTAATAATCTCCCTGAATGCATTATTGCGTTCGACGAAGGGCAACGCAGTTCATAATCCTGGGTTCCCAGTGGTCTCAAGGGCGATTTTTTCGTCGACCGTCTGCATTTTCTGCACCATTTTGAATGACGTCATAACGTCAGATGCGCAAAGACTATCGCGCACCTCGTTTTCGCATTAGTCTAATTAAGTCTCGTGCATCTTAGAGTGGAAATCTAAAGACTACCTTGTGGTTTTCATGGTGGTGTAGTAAAGGAGGAAAGCGTGGCACTAAGTTAACGTGACCTGTTGATGAGTTGATGAGAAAAAGGACACACAAACCAACTTTTTCAAGACATGTTTCGGCATTACTCATGCTATCATTAGTTCAATTAAATCTACAAACCTCTCTCTCTTACATACGTTACAATTGGAGAACGTTAAAATTTAAAATTTAAATTTTTAAATGTGGTTGAAATGACGGTTATATTTTGAAAAGGTGATACAAAGTTGCATATCATAACATAACATACGTGCATGCACAAGTGTTTAAACAACTTGTTTAAAAACAGGTTGCTTACGAAAAACTAAAATTATTATGCTGTAACGGCATGTTTATCTCTGGTTTTACACGTGAAACATACAAAGCTTCTTTCAATTTAAGTCTATAAGCATCTCTAGCTGAGTTTATGATCGTAAAACAACTAGCAGTGCATTTTTGTTTATAGCCAGGTGAGGAAAAAAGGTGTTTTTGAACATGAGAATACTTGTCAGTCAACAGATTTTCCTTGATCCTACTTGAAAAATGGCGTGACGTCTCACAAATGAAACGGGAGTTACATCCTGCAGGTGTAAATTGATAAACAACTACGGATTTTAAAACATCTGGTATGGGATCTTTGAAGTTGAAAAAATTCTTCACTTCAAAAGAAGAAACAACAATTCTTAGGGCTAAATGTTTGCAAAAAATCCACCATAAATTTCTTACCTTTTTGTGTGAGACGGCAGAGAAGGTACCAATGAATGGAAGTTTGAAATATCGGAAATTTGTGGTGTTGGCTGTGTGTTGTGCTCAGTGTCTCTTGAAGAAGAGTTGCTTTTGAATTTCCTATATCGTTTAATGAACTTATCTATCCAACGACATGGAAAAGAATTACGTTGAATAGTCCAGTCCAGTGGCGGTATTGGTGATTTTAAAAATTGTATCAACCAGCGTACGAATTGGACAAATCTTATATTTGAAGCAAGTAAGACTTAGAAAACTTGTAAGAAGCCCAGACTGCAGTGTATGTTTTTTGTGATAAACAAGAAAGCCCTGAAATGTCCACTAAACATCGAGGAAAGGTAGTTTTCCATTAATTTGGGTTTCGTAAGTAAACCTAATTCGAGGATGTCTAGACTTGAGATAACCCAAAAACTTCATAACATCATCTTTAAATTTTAAAATTTAACCCTCTCCAATTGTAAAGTATATAAGAGAGAGAGGTTTGTAGATTAAATTAAACTGATGATTGTATGAGTAATGCCGCAACATGTCTTTAAAAAATTGGTTCGTGTGTCTATACGTATGTCACGGAGTTATAAATTGACAGGGTTTGCCTGAAGTCTGGAATCCGGAATCCGGAATAAGAAATCGGGGAATCCGATATAACAACTTGAACGAAAGTCACTAATTTGCGAAACAAAACGAAACGAAACAAAATTCTCTCTTTTCGCGCCTCCGCCATCTTTGATTGAAAGCGAGGTTATCCACGCAAACATCCAATATGGCTGCCTGTTTCAGTTTGCCATCCACCGAATGGGCCAGATCGCTTAAAGAGAACCCCAAGTTAACGATAAAGGACGTCGATAGTTTTGTTAAGGTTACTAAAGCACCGCACAGTGGCATTGTTAGAGGCTACAAGTTTTTCTGTTAAGGATTTATTGAAAAATAACAGATAATGGTCAATGTCTAAATTCATCAGCGGAAAGGACTTCAGCTAAACTTAAGCTTTACATTTAAGCTTACCTTCATAATCTTTAAAATGACATGGACATGTAAAAGAATTTATCTTTAAAAAGATTATGAAGGTAAGCTTAAATGTAAAGCTCAAGTTTAGCTGAAGTCCTTTCCGCTGATGAACTCGAATTTAGACGATGACCATCATCTCTTATTTTCAAGTCGGAAAAAGGGAAGAAAAGAACATGCAGTTTGTCTTTATCAGGGCAAGATGTTTCAAATCAAGAAAAACGATGATATGATACTGTTGAAAGGAGGTTGCCAGTTTAAGCTTACTTACTGAATGAATGAATGGATGAATGAGTGAATGAATGAATGAATTTTTAAGATAAACTTGAGTTTATGAGTTGTCATTTTACTGAATGTCATGAAAGGTAAGGAAATAAAATATATTAATAAACCAAGTAATAAACCAAGAAATCTGATTGGTCAATGAGCAAAAAAAACTCAGACTAGCCAATAAAATAAGAGTCCAGCTGGATGACGCAATTTATGGTGCAATTTTTAGGTGATCCCGTGATGCGCGTGTGTTAACTAGCCTTAGCGGGAATTTTGCTCGAGCCACTTGCAAAAATTGTTTGCACAGGTTCATAAAAACCAATAAAAACCTAGGTGAGTTTGGGAGATTTCTCGAGCAGTTTCAAACACTCGATATTCGGTCTCGTGTTTGTACGATCTGCTCTCAAATTCTCCCAAACTCACCTCCGTTTGTACGAGCCTGTGCAAACATAGTGAATGTATTTCACTTCACCTCTTGGGAGGTTTTTTAAGCACTTTTAAGTGCTTTGTAACTAAATAGGTCCCCTGAACGCCTCATCGATGAAGTGAATTAAAATTCACTCGTTTAATAGGCCTATTTAGTTCATACAATAACAAATCGAAACGCGAGTGCTACAAGAAAGCCAATTCATCAATTTTAGCTCAAGCTATCACAACGTTCCAATTAGAGTACTCCCACGTTCGCATGTAACTTATCAAAGTGGTATCAGGTGTTTACTTTTGATCCCACTAAGGCCATAAGTGCGACAGAAACTCAAGTCAACTTGAGACTTACTTGGCCCTCTATCTGGCGCGTTATCGTGTTTTGGTCTGCTCACTGGACCAAAAAATGGATTTACACCAAATTTGCACACATATGTTTACTTCAGAGCAAACTTGTAGCAAACATGGTAAATGCCACATTTGCTGCCACATAAAAAGAAAAACAAGACTCGTTTTTAAGGTTACAAAGTAAGGCCACTTCAACTAATTTAAACTCATATCCAAAGCGGAAAGCCTTTTTACGTCACCAATATGAACCTGCCTATTGATTATAATACCACAGAGTTTACTTTCCGTCTGACTTTAGTTGTTTTGCACAAACAAACGCTCATGACTCGAAAATGGTGCAAACTCAAGAAAACATCGCCATTTTATGTAAAGAGCATGACAACTTTCAACTTCATTCGCTTAATTTGATTCACCTTACAGATCGTGTGAGCAGATTATCGCTAATCCAGGATTACACAATAATGTAGGTTTCAATTCTTGGTTTAAAAATGCATTTAAAAGTACTTTGGCTAGTAAGGTGAAGCGGAATCACTGAAAACTGGAAAGACAAGCCGTTTAAGAAATCGCCATCAAGTTAAGGCTACTTGTGCATCTGCCTGGTCTCAAGCTTACTAATGAATGAAGGGGTAGTTTCTAAAGAAACTGTAATGCTGCGTCGGTGGGGAAGTAGTATACAAAAATTTGGTTTTATCAACGGAGTTGATAATGTAAATTGGCCACCGTACAGAGATTCTAAAAGCTGACGTTTCGAGCGTTAGCCATTCGTCAGAGCGAATCGAGGAATTATGGGTTACGTGTAGTTTTTATAGTAGAGTAGGAGCTACGCTATTGGTGGTAACATGGCAACGTAAAAAATAGGAATATATTAGTTAAATGAAAAGCGTTCGTTCATACCGTGAGGATTAAGGGTGCCGATTTGGAAGATGAATTTTTGTTCCAGATTCTTGCGGCTTTCCGTCGAACCTAGATGAAAGGAAAGGCCGCAGATAGCCATGTGTTTTTTGGAGTGGTTAGGCAGATTAAAATGGCGAGCGACTGGCTTAGATGCATCCCTGTCATTCTTCTCAACATCGCGAAGGTGTTCGCGGAATCGGTCACCTAGTCGTCTACCTGTCTCACCGATGTATAATTTATTGCATAACGTACAGGTTATGCAATAAATGACATTTGCGGAGGTACATGTGAAACGATCGGTGATCTTAACAGATCGCTTAGGTCCCGATATCTTGCTAGTGTTAACAATGAAAAGGCAAGTTTTGCATCGTGAGCGCGCGCATTTGAAAGTGCCGGGTTGTTTGTTAGTTTTGAGCGCGCTTCTAACTAAAAAGTTGCCTACGTTTTTGTCGCGTTTGAATGAAATAAGTGGAGGTTGCGAAAAGATTCTACCAGTCTCGGGATCATTTTGGAGTAATTTAAAATTACTAAGAATGATGCTTTTGACTGCGTGATTATGAGGATGGAAAGTGAGGGTGAATGGAATTCTGTCATTCTTATCTTTTTGTGACGTTTGTAGTGATGACTGTCGATCAAATTGTTGGGCGCGATGATGGCCCGCTTTCACCACAGAGACAGGATAGCCACGTTTTTCGAAGAACTGGCACATCTCCTCTGATTTGCTGGAAAAATCGGAGTCATCACTACATAGACGTCGAAGTCTAAGAAATTGAGAATAAGGAATGGAGTTCTTGACATGTGATGGATGTGACGATGAATAAAACAAATAACTGTGTGAATCAGTAGGTTTGTAGTGCACACTAGTACATAGCACGTTGCCTCTAATAGAAACTTTGATATCTAGGAAAGCCAATGAAGTTTCCGAAATTTCCCAGGTATATTTAAGAGCCGGATGAAAAGTGTGGACGGAGGTGATAAATGGATCGAGTTCATCGCTGCTGGATGGAATAGCGCCGATGCAGTCGTCGATGTAGCGGCCGCTATTTCATCCAGCAGAGAAGAACTCGATCAATTTATAACCTCCGTCAACTCTTTTCATACGGCTCTTAAATATACCTGGGAAATTTCGGAAACTTCATTGGCTTTCCTAGATATCAAAGTTTCTATTAGAGGCAACGTGCTATGTACTAGTGTGCACTACAAACCTACTGATTCACACAGTTATTTGTTGTATTCATCGTCACATCCATCACATGTCAAGAACTCCATTCCTTATTCTCAATTTCTTAGACTTCGACGTCTATGTAGTGATGACTCCGATTTTTCCAGCAAATCGGTGGAGATGTGCCAGCTCTTCGAAAAAAGTAGCTATCCTGTCTCTGAGATCAAAGCGGGCCATCATCGCGCCCAACAATTTGATCGACAGTCAGCACTACAAACGTCACGAAAAGATAAGAATGACAGAAATCCATTCACCGCCACTTTCCATCCTCATAATCACGCAGTCAAAAGCATCATTCTTAGTAATTTTAAATTACTCCAAAATGATCCCGAGACTAGTAGAATCTTTTCGCAACCTCCACTTATTTCATTCAAACGCGACAAAAACGTAGGCAACTTTTTAGTTAGAAGCGCGCTCAAAACTAACGAGCAACCCGGCACTTTTAAATGCGCGCGCTCACGATGCAAAACTTGTCTTTTCATTGTTAACACTAGCAAGATATCGGGACCTAAGCGATCTGTTAAGATCACCGATCGTTTCACATGTACCTCCGCAAATGTCATTTATTGCATAACCTGTACGTTATGCAATAAATTCTACATTGGTGAGACAGGTAGACGACTAGGTGACCGATTCCGCGAACACCTTCGCGATGCTGAGAAGAATGGCAGGGATGCATCTAAGCCAGTCGCTCGCCATTTTAATCTGCCTAACCACTCCAAAAAACACATGGCTATCTGCGGCCTTTCCCTACATCTAGGTACGACGGAAAGCCGCAAGAATCTGGAACAAAAATTCATCTTTCAAATCGGCACCCTTAATCATCACGGTATTAACGAACGCTTTTCATTTAACTAATATATTCCTATTTTTCACGTTGCCATGTTACCACCAATAGCGTAGCTCCTACTCTACTATAAAAACTACACGTTACCCGTAATCCCTCGATTCGCTCTGACGAAGGGCTAACGCTCGAAACGTCAGCTTTTAGAATCTCTGTACGGTGGCCAATTTACATTATCAACTCCGTTGATAAAACCAAATTTTTGTATCAAGCTTACTAAGACGAGCACAAGTGCTTTACTTATACTTGAGACTCCAATTCACTTACAAATTCCACTTGTTTACCAAATTTAATAAGTATCATGAATTCTTTAAACATTTGTTTTTAAGGAAATGAAAAATCAGAGAGTGAAAAACATCGCGGAGCTGAAAAGAGATTATACAACTTTAACCCAGGTTATGGTGGATGGCAGGCGCTCAACAGTGCTCCCCTTATTGTTGTTACTGTTACAGAAGACGCTATCAACAGAAGGAAGACAATGGAATGATGGTCATAATAACGATGACGACGGTTTTGTTATTATTCTCTTTCTCCCACCTGGTGATACCTTCTTGGGTAACTTCGTCTTCTTTGCAGCTGCGGGTGTTTTTCTTCTTTTTTTTCTTCAAGGAACCGCTATAAGACGTCTAATTAACTATTATCCTGCGAAATTGCGCGGAATATCACTTGATACTCAGCCGTGAACAGGACAATTGTTTTATTATTCAACACATTGACTACAAAGCACAATTTTCTACGTTTATTGGGAAAAAAAGCTGGAAAAACTACCATTTTTCTCCGCGACTCACAAAATTACGCATATCGCAGGATATACGTTGAGTACGCTATGACCATATTTGGACATTGTCACAATGTGTTGAATAATAACTAAAAACATCTGCCATTCATTCAAACGTGAAATACCATGATTTATCGAGAAACATACTTTGCTGAGAACAGGCCATAGAGTGTTGTACCGTCTGCGTTACTTTAACTTTCTCACATGGGTGTCCTGTGGATTTAAGGTTACCAAAATCAAGCACAACAAAGTTAAAATGGTACTATGATCAAATTTTTACCCCTTGATTTTTTGAGTGTGTCACACAGAATTCCGTGAAGGAACAAAAACGCCACTTACCGTTGGCAAATATCTTCATTAGTTCCGGATATATTTAAGTTTGAAAATGGGTAAAATATGCAAATAAGATGACTGATGATGTCATACACTCAACCCAATATTATATTGAGTATATAAATAGAGCTACCTTGGCCAATTTGCAGTGCAGACCATTGAAACTTGGTAGTGTAATACTTCTATAGGAAACACACCTATGACTATAAAAAATTCTGTTCCCATGGCAACTCACTCTTTTCCAGTCCCCACCCACTTGATTTCAATATGTTAGTGATTTTCAGTTTGAAAAATATTAAACAACGCCACAAACTTGATTCGGTTAATTTGATTCACCTTACAGATCTTGTGAGCAGATTATCGCTAATCCGGGATTACACAATAATGTAGGTTTCAATTCTTGGTTTAAAAATGCATTTAAAAGTACTTTGGCTAGTAAGGTAAGGCGGAATCACTGAAAACTGAAAAGACAAGCCCTTTGAGAAATCGCCATCAAGTTAAGGCTTCTTTTGCATCTGCCTGGTCTCAAGCTTACTAAGACGAGCACAAGTGCCTTACTTATACCTGAGACTCCAATTCACTCACAAATTACACTTGTTTAACAAGTTAATAAGTATCATGAATTCTTTAAACATTTGTTTTTAAGGAAATGAAAAATCAGAGAGTGAAAAACATCGCGGAGCTGAAAAGAGATTATACAACTTTAACCCAGGTTATGGTGGATGGCAGGCGCTCAACAGTGCTCCCTTTAGTGTTGTCACTGTTACAGAAGACGCTATCAACAGAAGGGAGACAATGGAATGATGGTCATAATAACGATGACGACGGTTTTGTTATTATTCTCTTTCTCCCTCCTGGTGATACCTTCTTGGGTAACTTTGTCTTCTTTGCAGCTGGGGGTGTTTTTCTTCTTTTTTTTTTTTTCAAGGAGCCGCTATAAGACGTCTAATTAACTATTATCCTGCGAAATTGCGCGGAATATCACTTGATACTCAGCCGTGAGCAGGACAATTGTTTTATTATTCAACAAATTGACGACAAAGCACAATTTTCTACGTTTATCGGGAAAAAAAAAGCTGGAAAAACTACCATTTTTCTCCGCGACTCACAAAAGTACGCATATCGCAGGATATACGTTGAGTACGCTATGACCATATTTGGACATTGTCACAATGTGTTGAATAATAACTAAAAACATCTGCCATTCATTCAAACATGACATACCATGAAATATCGAGAAACGTACCCTGCTGAGAACTGGCCATAGAGTGTTGTACCGTCTGCGTTACTTTAACTCTCTCAAATGGGTGTCCTGTGGATTTAAGGTTACCAAAATCAAGCGCAACAAAGTTAATAATTTCCCTGAATGCATTATTGCGTTCGACCAAGGGGAACGCAGTTCATAATCCTGGGTTCCCAGTGGTCTCAAGGGTGATCTTTTTTGAGATTTTTTCGAAGCTTGTCTGCATTTTCTGCGCCATTTTGAATGACGTTATAACCACTGCTAACGTCAGATGCGCAAAGACTATCGCGCACCTCGTTTTCGTATTAGTCTGAGCAAGTCTGAGCATCGTAAAGTGGATATCTAAAGACTACGTTGTGTTTATTCTCCTTTATTCTGCTGAGCTCTGCTATTGCGATGAATAACTTTTTTCTGACCTCTCCGACAACCTCAAGAAAGTTGTTCCTCCAGCTATCATTCTCATGAGCGCGCCTTGTTGTTTATCCTTTGGATCCTTTTTCCATCCTTTTAACACCAGAAATGTCACCACTACAGAATACAAGACACAGTTGGCTAGCCACAGATACGCGAACGGGTTCCCCTGGGACCACTTTGTTCTGCTCCACCAGACCATTAATCACCTTATTAATGGTTTTGAGATCACTATGAGTTGGCCTTTGTTTGATTCGCGTGTCTCTTGCACGGTTGGAATAATCGCCCTCGCTAGTGTTCACTGATGCGAATGACTGTGATGATCGTTCAAACAATTCCTTTTTGGGCGTGGTCAAGGTGTTAACTATTTCTTCAACTTGATCTTGTGTACTTCCTGCATGCAAATTTGCGCTCTCTCTCCTTCGCAACTCATTAGCATTTTGGTCCGAGCTTTCAACAGCGACAATCTCAGCGATTTCCTCGTTTCCTCTCTCTGATCTTGTTCCGTCTGCTCTTCCTACATTCCTCGCAATATCTCTTGATACATTCCCCACATTCCGCTCCAGCGCTGCGGCTTTATCCCGTAGATTTTGACTGCTCAAGGCCAAGTGCCCGTATCCTAGCTCGTCTTCCCATACTGATCCCAGCAGTACAGAGTCAAAGTAAAAATTTTTAAAATAGCCAAATCCTACAGCGGTTGAAATCCCCTGATTAAAGACACCTTTTTGTCTTGCTTATCAGTAGACAACTAGCAAAACACTAAAAGTGCTTGAAAATATGCTTTACGATGCTTCAACCTTGGTCAGCTCTCTTCACGAACAACAATTCTGGCGAGCCTGCCAGAACGCGTCCGAACTACTTGCCGCCATTACTATGCCGCCATTACTATTCGCCATTATTATTATTATTATATTATTATTATTATTATTATTATTATTATTATTATAATTATTATTGCTGTTCTTTCAAAATCGGGGAAATGTGGTCGTATTTATTTGCACGGGCAGCAGCATTTTGAACAGGGAGGCCAGATAAGACAGAGTTACAGTAATCCGGCGATACGAGAAGTTACAAAGACATGTATAAGGATTTCACAGTGCTTGTGCGATAGGAAGCGTCTAATAGTGGCCGAGTTACGCAGATGATAAAAAGCTGTTTTGCAAAGAAAGTTCACTTGCTTGTTTATTGAGAGGGTGTTTTCAAAATAAACGCCGATGTTTTTAGCCGAATAAGTAGCTACAATTAATTCACTGCCTGCGTAAATGGAGCTTAACTGCGGAGGAAGACAATGAAGGGCGAACAGCACCAAGAGCTCCGTTTTATCGTTATTGAGGTTAAGCTTATTAGCTGTCATCCAACTATTAATGCCAAGGATACACGTTTCCACCTTAGACTTGGAATATTCGGGTTCACCAGGACACCAAGACGGGTGAAAGGACACATAAATCTGGATATCATCAGCATAGAAATGGTGTAACATATCATGACGTTTTAAGGACATCACTCAAAGGTGCAGTGTATAGTAAGTACAGGAGAGGAGCAAGCACGGATCCTTGGAAGACGCCATACGGAGAAAAATGGGAACAGTTTGAGAAATCGCTCCTGACACGTACAAACTGGCTTCCGTTTTCAAGATAGGACGTGAACCATGCCAGTGCTTTTCCTTTGATTCCAAAACGGCGGCTAAGTCTTGTAAGCAGTATTTGATGGTCGACTGTGTCAAATCCACCTGACATATCCAGTAGCAAAAGAATGTCACATTTTTTTTTGTCTAAGCTGCAGAGAATGTCGTTTTGAATTTTTAGCAATGCAGTGTCTGTGCTATGACCTGGCTTATAAGCTGACTGCACGGGCTCTTGTAGGTCGTTGTTGACAAGATGGCGGTTCAGTCTATCAGCAACGATCTTCTCCCTGAGTCAATAACCTTAGCGATAAATCTTAGGTTAGAGATAAGTCTGTAGTTCGACAGCTGTTCATTATCAAGCAGAGGTTTCTTGATCCTTGATTGCATGGCTGATTGTTTAAGGATTTCGGGCACACACGCCTCAGCAAATGACAGATGTACTATCCTCACAATGGAAGGAAGAAGGGTGTTAGTACAGGCTTTCAGGACGCTGCCTGGTAATGGATCTAATATACATGATCTAGCACAGGCATTAACAAGAAGAGTTGATAGCTCATTCACTGATGTTAGACAAAGGGAATGTAGTTCATTTACAGCCGGGAATACAATCAGGGTGAAAATTTCGTTTCACCAGCGAAGGACCCCAGGCGTAGAAATGCTCCAAATTGCTGATCGTAGCCCATCTTATGCATTCAAAACTCTCAGAATGAGATCTCGAGTATTTAAATATAGCTCTTCGCTGAATTGTGAAGCAGTTTGAGCGGTAAATCTCGGAGAAATAAAGTACAATTTTTAGAATACGAATAAAGTTTAACGTGGCAGCCGTGCCTTGCGCCCAAAGACAGTCCCTATATTTATGAAAAAGAATGCACAGTTTATTGCAAAATTGGTTAAATATATTTTTTGTTGTCCAGTGACGTCAGTGAAAGCTACCACACTTCCAACGTAAGAAACTTTTCTTTTTTTAAGATTTCGCTTTGCAAGGAAGAAGTGCAGGATCATTATTGTTCATGCAAGGCTGGACAGGGAATATGTAACCACAAGGTGGTTTCAGGTAGCCCATTACAGCCTACCTAAAAATTGATGCTGTTCCAGATGTTCCATCCAAGACATCTATGCCACAGGAATGGCACAAGCCCGGTCAGCTGGAATTCACCCGGAGGCTGTTGAGGCGTGCCATAGATGATGTAGAAAGCAATTTGTATAATCCCACACAAAACTATCCCAATGGTGAACAAACTTATAAGCTTATTTCAAGCAAAAGCCAAAACTCGGCGGGCTCACTTATGGCCAAGATGTTCTCATTCATCTTTTTCATCTCCTAGAGAAGAGCGGCGAACATTGATCCTGTATATGTACAACCCGGTGTGCTTTCTACCCTCCATAGCTCTTCTTCACTTGGGCCGTCCGCGTCCGCCATGCTCAAGTTTGGGCGGGAAATCGTCCAACTTCAGCTACGTTGAAGTGCGAGTAGTAACAACTCTTGAAAAGTTAGCTTAGGATAGGGTCAACTACGTTGACTCGCTCTATGCTTATGAGAGCCTTACTGCGTAAGAATAAGCAATATTTCAAGCGAAATTCCAATGACAATCTTCCAAGACGTGATCTTGCTGGCGATACAAGCTATGCAATGATCTTGCGCGTGCACTGTGCTATCTCATGGGATCTCCTGCTCTGGTAGTCATATGATAGAATGGGAATATGAATTGTTCTTCACTGCTTGGACCTCGCTTGATTTTTCTGGTTCTATTTTACTTGGTGAGCAAGAATGAATCAAGGATGGAACTAGTCACGAAAAATTTTAGATCCATCCCTGTAAAACTACAGTGTACAACGCATACAAGCAAACACAATATCATGCTAATTGGTAGTTTTTATAAATATTTATGATTTTTTCATTCTGCTAGACGCATTGGTATTTCACCACAAACTAACGCTAAATAAGACCAAACCCGAAATTTTTTTATCCAACTTACCAGAAAAATAATGTTGGCAAGTCTTGTACTCCCCTTCAGCAATAAATGTTGTCAGTTTAAACTCAATCAGGCCAAACTCCTCCAGAAGCTTCTCTGTTACTAGAAACTTTTGAGCCATTTGATTCAAATGACCTTCTTGATAATCTTGCCACAGCTCCTCAAGGATCTCCTTAGAACCAACCTCAACAGTGATTATTAAACTTCCTGATTCAACACCAAGCGGAAATACTTTACGTGCCCTTTCAAGATAACCCATGAAAGTATTGCACTCCTCCGGATTTGAGGCGTTAAGAACTACAAAAAATCGTTCTGCAATTTTATTGAAAATTGCTTGAGTACAATTTTCTGTTGCCAACCCGGTGTTGCCCACTACAGGTTGTTCGTTTGCAGTGATTGGTACCCTGCCTTCCTGGATAGCTTCTTGAGGTTCCCCTGAATGTACTTCTGTCCCTGTGCCTTTCTGTGCACTAGTTTCAGTGATAGGCGCACCGTCAATTTGGAGTTGGAGACAAGCTTTAAAAACGAAATTCAAATTTTAGGCAATTGCGCACCAAACCACATTAACCTTTTCAACTCTAAGAAACGGGATGCTGAGCTCTTTATTTCACAGTATTGGGTGGGTTCATCATTTTTACGGGCATGAAATTGGGTGGGTTCATTATTTTTAGGGGCATGAAATAAGGTAAAAGAGGTGAAGCTGTTCCAAAATATTAACTTTAATGTTATGGCCTCTTACCACGTGCAAGTTTGACAATCTTGCTTCGAAGGGCATCACATTGTTTGGTCCAGCTGTATTTCTTGTCATATAGTGTGCGCACGTATTCAGCTTCCTCAAGACGGCACGGCCTGTCTTTGTCCCATATGATGTTCTTGATGGCTGCAGCCCACTTATCAGGATTATCTGAGTCAATCACAAAAGATGAGCAGAGTGGAACTTTGCTTAGGGCTTCCCCAAACCCAGAATTCTTGCTGACAAGAACTGGAAGACCAGCTGACAAGGCCTTAAGACCAGTCAATCCAAAACCAACAGTTCTAGAAGGCATGAGCACAAGATCTACTTCACAAAATAACGTGTTAAAATTTTTTCGACTTTCTTCATAACCTCTAACTTTCAAGCGATGAGCTGGTAGAGCACACTGCAAGAAAAACTCTGTTACCTCCTCATGTTTTCCATTGAGTGCTCCAACAAAGACGAGACAAGTGTCGACAAGTGAAGCAATGGCCTTTCCTGCAATTTCAAATCCCTTTAATTTGAGATCTTCAACATCACCACAGTCAAACAATAAAACACTTCGACAATTCCCTTCTTCAGTTTCTTGCTGAACACTAAGAAATTCTTCAAAAGTACCTGGAGTAAAGTCAAAAAATTTCTGATCATTTTGCAAAATCGAAGGTATGAACGGAAGGTCTCTGTTAACTTAGGTCCTATTCCAACGACAAAGTCAGCCTTTTCACAAAGTTCCACTTCATCATTATGCTCTTTTTCGCCCCTGGAAATTGAATATTTAAACATTCCCATCTCCTCTGAGTCCATATGCACCACGTGCACCCATTTACACTGATCATGATGAAATCTCCTTCTTATGACTTGTGCCTGACGACCTAGTTTTACCCCGTGACCAACAACCACATCAATTTGTAGATCATCTGGTAGAAAGCTAAGCCATTCCAGCTCATCGTAAGCAGTCAGAGGTGTTGCTTCAACAATGCTAATGTTGTGCCTTAGGGCTTCTGTCTTGTCCTTCTCACTGCATCGTGGCACAAAAAATGAGATTTCAACATCTGAGGATTTAGCCAAATGAATAGCTAACTTTCTGTTTATGGTGGAAAGACCACCCTTGCTGGACCCCCATTCAGAAGCCAAAATAGTGATTTTAACTTGACCAGATTTGCCCACGGCATATTTTCCTTGAGACTCTTGAGAAGCAGATGCCATTACAAGACCTCAATCCACAGTGCAAAATGCCTATGAATGAATAACATATATACATGTAGTAATAGTATTTTGTAACAAAACAGACCACTTGGCGACCACCATTACATTCTTTTGTGTTCATGTTAATCAGACCTACTTGTTACGTAATGTAATAAGATACGAATATATAGTTGGTTAGACCCGTCTGTGAAACTAGTTAGGATTGTGATCTTGCCCGGTTGCTCGAAGCATGGTTAGTGTTAACCAGTGTTAAATTCCATGGAAACCTATAGGTTTAGGTACCTCTTCACCAACGGTTAGCGCTAAACAGACTTCTAGCCACCGGCCCGAGATGAATAAAGAATAAATTAGAGAACATAACATGGTGGCAGCGGTAAACAAAGCAGAATAAGCGCTCCAGAAGTTGCAGAAGCACCCGCAGACGCCCAACTGATCGCTGAACAACCAGCCATTGCTTCAGAAACACAAACAGCTGTGCCTTTGCAAGGCATACAACCCCCGACAGGATTAAATCTGTCCTCGAAAGGCAAGGGTGAGAATTGGACAAGCAATAATGGAAGAATTATGAAATTGGAGCGTGCTTAGACAAACAAACAGAGGAATAAAGAATCGCCTTATGTCTTTATTCAATTGGCCCACAAGCTGTGAAAACTTACAACAGTTTCGACCTGAGTGAAGAGGACAAGCGCCATCTCGATGCCATAGTCGCAACCTTCGACAAATACGCCATCGGAGAGACGAATGGAAACATTCGAGCGATATTTATTTCGACCAGTACGTGGCAGAACTATGGATTCTAGACCAATCATGCAACTTTTGTGTTTGTCTTCACGACTCTTTGATTTGAGAAAACATTGTGTTAGGGATCAAAGATCCCGGGACACGCAAACGCTTATTAAGAGAACAAAAACTGACACTCACTCGCTGCATCGACATCTGCAAGTCTCAGAAACACAGATCAAATCACTCGGTCAGTCCGTCAAGAAAAACCTACGAAAAATCAAGGAGAAAAGCAAAAGTCACAAAAAACGCCTGCCCACGGACGCGAATGAAATCAAGCAAGAAGACCGGAAATCGATAGATAAGACAACGCCAACTCGAACTCATCGACTTGGTCGACAACATTGTCCTGCGTGGGGAGCAAGATGCAGCTCTTGTGAAAAGGACAATCATTTCGCAAAATGCTGCAAGTCTACTCAAAGAAATAGCACGCATGGCGTGAGAGAAGAATTCGGAGAAAATTCAAGATACGCAGACAACGCACACGAAGAAAGCTTAAGTGAATCAGATTACATCGATTGCGTAAACGTAGCTCCTGATTCTATCAATGCAGTAGACCATTATAATAAGGCGAAGGGAGTATATGCCGAAATGACCCTGAAAGGAAAACCAATCCGATTTCATTTCGACTATGGGGCAACTGCCAATTCTCTACCTGCAAAATTTGTGGAACAAGAACAAATCAAGCCAACTAAGAAAGTCTTAACAAATGTGAAACAAGTCGGAATTGAAGCCCGAAGGTGTCACGCGTGTCCGAGTTTGTAATCGTGAAGGAAGATTTGACTCCACTGCTGGGAGCAACAGCCAGTCAGCACATGGGACTCCTCGAACTACACCCAGAGAATTTCGGACAGATAGCAAACATCTAACAGCCGACTCCCGATCAAATCATCAAGGAATATCGAGATATCTTTAAAGGGATCTCGGAACTCTCCCAGGTATTCAGTGACTAGAAGTCGACCCCAGAATGTCCCCAACCATTTCGCCTTTCAGACGCGTGCCCCTTGCGTTGCAGCCGGGACTCAAGCACGAACGTGAGAGACTCACAAAATTAGACGTGATAGCACAAATGGATGCACCCAGAGACTGGGTCAGCAACGTTGTGATCGCTACAAAACCATCAGGAGACCAAAGGATATGCATGGATCCGAAAGAGCTTAATAAGGCACTCAAGAGAGAACGATATCCGATTCCAGTGATAGAAGATGTGTTGCCACAACTCTAAAAGGCTAGAGTATTCACAAAAGTTGATGCACGCAATGGCTACTGGCAGATGGTACTTAACGAAGAATCCGCCAAGTTAAGGACTTTCGGCGACACCCCATTTGGACGGTACTATTGAAAAGTACTACCTTTTGGCCTCAGCGTCTCTTCGGAAATTTTCCAGAAGCGAATTCACCAAGGGTTAGACGGGCTACCAGGTCTGCTCGATGTACACGAAGACGTGTTAGGGTACGGGGTCGGCAATAAAGAAGAACAGGCCAATGAGGATCATGATAGGAACTTGAAGGCGTTCCTACAGCGATGTCGGGAAAAGGGGATTAAGCTGAACAAAAAGAAGTTGAAATTCACATGCACGGAATTTCCCTGCTTGGGACACCTTGTCACCAAAGGAGGCCTGGGAGCAGACCCGATTAAGATAAAGGCTGTGCAAGAAATCCCAAAACCGGACAACATCAAAGCCGTAAATTACCTTGACAAGTTCATGCCGAAATTGAGCGAAGTCATGGAACCTATCAAAAACCTCACGTCCAAAGAAAAGCCTCCCTGCTGTGCTGAATCCCTACTACAGTTATCGGGATGACTTGTCTGTTTTTGATGGACTAATGTTTAGGGGGAACACTTTGTTGTTCCCCAGGCCTTACGCTATCAGACCATGCAGCAATTACACAGCTCCCACATAGGAATCAATGGATGGCTGGGAAGAGCATGCGAGTGCCTATTTTGGCCAAGAAATATGCAGCTAGTACTCAGCCAAGCAAGCCAAGGAAACCCTAATGAGCCATTACCCACCAACAGGCCACGGAAAAAAAGTCGTAGCAGACATCCGCAGTATTGATGGCACAGGGAAATAGACAGGCTCCGAGACACCAAAGCATTCACATGTGTCCGCAAATTAAAGAGCCACTTTTCACGAATTGGCATTCCAGATATTGTAATCTCCCAGACAACGGACCACAATGCACCTCTTCAGACTATGCCCTCTTTGCACGAAATTGGAGCTTCGATGACCGACCAGGCAGTCCAGGGCATCAACAAGGAAATCGACAGGCTAAATCTGCCGTCAAGACGACCAAGAGCATTCTAAAGAAGGCCAAGGACGGCAATAGTGATCCCTACCTCGCCATACTTGCAGCAATGAACAAACCTACAGAATATATGGATGCCAGCCCAGCAGAAAGGTTACTCGGAGAATGCACCAAAACACAACTGCCCACAACAGCTGGCTTTCTGAAACCACAGTACGTCAACACAGACGACATTAAGAAGAAAATCAAATCGCGTCAACAGAAGCAGGCATACCACTACAACAGAGAGGCAAGGGACCTCCCTCCGCTACATTAAAGCGACAGTGCGCATGAGACCCTTCACACTGAATTGGAAGATATGGGAGAAAACGACGGTGGCAAGAAAACTCGATGAACGTTCTTATCTTTTTGAGACAGAAGAAGCATCCTCCAGACGGAACAAAGTGGATCTTCGAAAAAGAAAGACCCAAGAGAAAAACCTACCAGATACTTGTAGCGTCAGAAAACAAGGAGACGACTCGAGTAACAACAGAAACGAACCACATCCAGCAAGCCAGCCGTTCCCCAGATCGCCTCCCACTTACGAGGAACCTCGACCACGCTAATGGCAATTGCATCATACCCCAACAAGAAAATGAGAGCTGGAACAGGGCAACAGCCCACCCTGGCCAACGTCTGTGTCAGAGCCTTTGAAAACAATAACAGTGAGGACAATAGACAAGAGACGTCCACAATAAGCACTCGATAAGGACCGACACCTCACGTTCAGTGACTGAATTCAGTTAGTTTATGAACATTTTTCATAGTTACGTTTTGTTTGCCTTTTTTTTGTGGGATTGATTCATTTGCCAATCACCTTCGGGGAAGAAGGATGTAGTTACATAATGTACTAAGATACCCAACATGTGCGAATATACAGTTGGTAAGATCCCCATGTGAAACTAGTTAGGATTGTGATCTAATGAATAAAGAATGAATTAGAGAACATAACACTACTGTCCTCATTTTCCTTGAGGCATCACCCGTTTTTACAGTTAGGTTGAAATGCAAGTATTTCTCAAGTTGGTTGAATTATTAGTATTGGTACCACACACAACATCTGTCAAGGATGTGCTCATTTTACATGCTCCCATCAACCTTTCACAGTTTTGTTCTATTACTACCCTTGAAAGAGGGATTACATTTCTCCCGATATTAAAGGTGGTGGGAGTAACTGCTGAATTGCATTGACCCAAGTCTCAGTAAGGGCAAACAGATCAGCACCATATGAATAAATATTGTCCAATAAATCAGCAGACTTAGATTTTGCCGACCGAACATTCACCGAGCACAGTATTAGTGGTTTAACTATACAATCACGTGGCAGACAGACAAGTGCCGGTCAGTAACAATGGGATTCTATTGACCGAATGCATAAATGGCGGCCAAAAATATATTCTTTTGTTTATGTGCTAATGAGACCCACAAGCCTCGCTCTCAAGCAACAGTTCTGTTAGATTTTGTCCATACAAACGAGGCTAGTGAGGCTAATTAGCACATAAACAAAAGAATATTTTTTTGGCCACCATTTATGCATTCGGTCTATTGTTTTGATTGCAACTGCGAGAGGTCTCAAGATGAATATTTCATTCGTCCCGCGAAGGAATATGCAAATGGCCACCATTTTCTAAGTCCCCATATCTTTCCCCAGCAATAAAACGATCTTGAGTGGAATTAACTTGCTGCGAAGCCCGCGACTCCAATGTCACGCTGGACGCGTGAGCAACAGACAACCTCGTTCCCAGGGTATCCAATGAGGGAGGGGCGGCTTAGTAAGAATTTTTTCTATGCTGAGACTACGGGAGTGCGGAATGTGTTGTCACCAAAACAAACCAAGTTTCACGTGCTGCGGTATGTGAACATATGTTCTTCTGCGGCGATAATAGTTTGCAAACGCCGAAGAAAACATATGCATCGTCTGTCATAAGTTGCTGTAGATTGTGCGGTTCAGTCAAAGACGTTTTACATTGTAAAAATCTGTTCAAGAAGGCCACTGAAGAATTGCTCGCCTTAGCCGAGGGTGTGTTTGGAGGAACTGTGTTTGAATTCGACAAAGCTCAACGCGGCAAATTCCTTGTTTAGAGAGGACCCCTCCCTAGTGTTTTCAATTGTCACGGAAGCACGAGACCAGACCCTACCAGGGACTCTCCTCGCTCGAGAGACCCTGGGATTGAGTTTCTCGAACACTTTCTGCTGTCGAAATCTTGGATCTTTCCTAACTTGAAAGCTTTGTAAAGCTTTAACAGGCCAGGTCAAAGAACACCCTTGCAACCAAAAAATGTAATTTATTCCAAAAAAAAACTTTCTTGAGCATAGCAACGAAGTTTCAAGCAGACTTCATCCTCATTTGATTATAGTGTTTTGTATAATATTCCTCCATTGCCGTCATGCTCATCTTCTGGAGTATGGTTTTTTGTGAAATTTGATTGCTGGCTGTTTCCTCGCATGTCCGCACTATTCAAGTGGACGAGGAGGAAAATACAATTCTGTGCTATTTTCACGAAAGTAAAGGAAAGGAACTTGAAAAACATTCATTCATTTTGAACTTAAGTTCGTAGGGTAATAAAGACATATGGAAAAAACAGCCCCATTAAATTTACGCAATGCAACGGTGCGTCCTCGAGTTTTCCAAACTTTCAGCCACTACTCGATCAGCCACCTTTTCCAGAGCTTTTCCACCCTCCTGCCCACTTCCCTTTAACGTTTCATGATTATTCTGAAATAAATGTGCCATTCCTTTTCCGGCCTGGAATTTTTCCCTGGCGTTTTTGTCGCCATGTTATTTTCACTAATGCTTGAAAAATATTTATGAAAGTCGAGTAGCTTAGTGCACGACTGATAAAACAACGCGAATATCAGTCGTGCATTAGTCTACTTGACTTTCATAAATATTTTTTAATCAATTTTGACTGATCACGATCTTCTGTGATCCCGGCAACGCTATGCAAGACTTATCGTCCACGGTTTTTGCAAAGTAATGCGCAACAGCCATATTACAAGTAATGTACAACATCCATATTACAGTCGCCTAACCTGCGCAGTAACGTTGCGCATAAACAATTAGCGCGAACGTCCTTAAATACAGTTCTATATTGCACCGGGGTAAGCAAAAGAGAGGTAGAAAAGCACTTTTGTTATAATTATAGTTTTTGTTCTGAATCGTGACGTCTCATTAGCCATTTGTTAGGGCTAATAACTGTGAAATTTATTCTCTCGCAACATTCCTGGACTAAATTCTCAGAAAAAAAGGAGCCTCGTAATTTCATTTCTTTCAATTTTCTGAGAAACTGTATGACAGACCTTCGTCCTTATATTCGTAATTCGTACGAAAATGACCTTACAAGTCAAAGGAAAATTAAAATGTTACTCTTTTAACTCATGTTATGGGGTACAGGACTTTGGAACTGATTTCAGCTGGTTTCTTTTAAGGACGTTCGGGCCCATTGCTACTGCGCATTTTTTCGCGCATGTCACGCACACGTCATACATCGCAGACCACGAAGGTAAACATGATGCTATTCAAAGACGCAAATATTTTCCACAAAAATGGAACGTGAAAGCGTGTGGCATCATGGGATAGCTGTGGACCCAGTTCTTCTCGGAAATGTCACACAATGAGTGACAGTGCGAATATTCCATCACTTTGAGAACTTCGCAGCGATTTTACTCTCTCGTATGCTCAGTGACCCCTATTTTTCTTTCCCTTGATCACTTCCTTTTTTAATGTCATCCATTTTAACAAAAACCAAAAAAATCTGTGCGTGAGAAGTTACAAATATTTTGCCTTTTATGCTCTCGTGCGACCAAAGTTTTCTTTCTTAGACTAATATGTATCGTTTTTCAAGGTCTATTTCACCTCAGAAAAAGACATCAGCTGCAAAGGTTAATTTAGTTATATTAGTTATGTTGAATTGAGTACGTTTACCTGATCTAAATTTCACTAATGTAGCTTTTTTATTGCTGACAGTTGTAAGCTAAGATCGTCTTAAAGTAACGCAATCTTCTAAAAGTGCACCTCATGATCTCGAAAACGAGCACGGTGACCCCCCATTTTCTTTGCCCTTTTGGCAAAAGTAGATCATTACCTTTCTGCGTGGCAAGTTTAAAAAAAATCTGTACGTGGGAACATTTTGGGCGCGAACGTCCTTAAAGAATTTTATCCCGCAATCATCCAAACGAAACGGTTGAGTGAGAACTATTTTCCCCTTAGCTTTTATTAATTAGATTGCAGATTGCTATGACAACCGAGTTTGTTTGCGTAAAGGAAACCCTGAAATTGAAACAATCAGTAAGATAATTTTGCTTGACTGACATTTTCTGAGATTAGTAGGGTTCTTTTTCATGCGGAAAAGACAAGCGTTGACTGTTTTAATTCAATCTATTTGCAATCCACCGGAAACTAGACAAATTTCTACTGACGACTCAAAGGTAATGCGTACTTGGAACATAAAAAGGGACAAGGACATAATCTACAACAAAGGAACAAGTTAACTGGGAGTTCAATAAGAATGCCAAAGACTGCGACGATAGCATTTTTAACCTCGCGGCCATGGGCCGAGCGCGGTTCTTGCTCTGCAATCGGTTTTTTTTAACCGCACGGCCATGGGCCGAGTGCAGTTCTTGCTCTGCTATCGGTTTATTATTATTTTTTTTTAGTCTTATTGAACCATGTAATCGTGACTTTTAAGAAAGAAGGCTAAGACTATTACGTGATTGGAGATTTCACAACGGTTACGACTGATGGTGCAATCGAAGATTTGACAACGGCTATAAGTAATGGTCCGGGGTAATGGTGCGATACCTTTGTGTGCAGCCGTTGTTGTCAGTTTGTTGTGCTACAGATTGATCAAGTGATTTTGGTTCTATAGTCATCAGTGAATCAACAAGGATTGCTTTAGAATGTGTACTACGTTGCGACTATAGTGGTAAGAAAACAGATAAAATTTAGTTTGTTGGTGAGGAGTCCCAAATTTCTATTCAGTCATATAGTCAGTGGCACTTCGAATCACGCAACTTATGATGTTAACAGGTATTCGCCAAAAGATGTTAAAACGTAAATGTACTCTTTATTTAGTACAAAATATATTGCTTTTTTGTGTTATTTAAGGTGGCTGAAACCAGTTTCACCACTTTTAGAGACCTTCTTGTTAGATGGGTTACAACTACTATACTATATCACGTAATGGCAATGTTATGGTACCACGTCAAACACCAATTATTGCTTAACAAAATGCGCTCACAATTTTGACGTAATGGGTTACCATGGCAACATGAAAGGTCTCCAAAAACACCCTATATTTCGTCTTTACTTGCTTATATCTTAAAAATGAACTCGGTGACCCCCATTTTTTATTGTAGAATAGTAATTAGCATCTTGAGATAGAACTATCGGCAAAGTTTAAAAAATTGTTGGGAGCCAATTCAGAGCTACCTTAATTTTTCGAAAATTTAAGGTTGCTCTTAATTGGCTCCCAAGAATTTTTTTCAACGTTGCAGATAGTCCTATGTCAAATTGATAATTACTATTCTACAATAAAAAATGGGGGTCACCGAGTTCATTTTTAAGATATAAGCAAGTAAAGACGAAATATAGGGTGTTTTTGGAGACCTTTCATGTTGTCATGGTAACCTATTACGTCAAAATAGTGAGGGCATTTTGTTACGTAACAATTGGCATTTGATATGGTACCATAACATTTCTTTTACGTGATACAGTTTTGTAGTGACAACCCTTCTAATAAAAAGGTCCTTGAAAGTAGTGAAACCGGTTCCAGCCACCTTAAGCGGTTGATTCGAAGCGAGTATTGAATACATAAAAGGTCATTATGTGATCCATGGAATGTGTCGACGTTTCAACTTTCATTGGTAGGGAAATAACCACCGTACTAAACATAGCCGTGGATAACGTAATTCTTAAATTAAGTGACGCGTGTGACTACTTTGCTAGGCCTATACTCGTGTAAACAACCAATTAAATTTAATCGCGACTTTTAGGAAAGAAAGCTGTAAGTTGTTAAAAGCGTTATTATCGTATCGTTCATACCCATAGATATCCTGATGACAGTTTAAATAAGACCATTACGTCATCGGAGATTCCTCGGAGATTTCACCTCGGCTATAAGTGATAGTGCAATAAGTTCGTGTGCAGTAGTTGTTGTCAGTTGTTGTGCTACAGATTGATCAGGTTATTTGTGTCTATAGACTGCTTTGGAATGTGTACTTCGTTGCGACTATAGTGGTAAGAAAACAGATAAATTTTGAAACCGCAGTTTTAAGATCTGAAAGATCTTCTTGTTTCTTTTGTCAGTGAGTAGACCCAAACTTCTACTCGGCCATATAGTCAGTGGGACTTCCAATCATGCAACTTATGATGTTTATTCACCAAAAGCTGTTAAAAAGTTAATGAACTTAAAATTTTATGAATATTCTACACTTTATTGAGTACAAAATATATTGTGCTATTGAAGCGCTTGATTCGAAGCGAGTATTGAATGCATAAAAAGCCATTACGTCATTCATGGGATGTGTCGATGTTGCAACTTTCTCTTGGGCAGCCTGTTGATTAAGATCGTGCTTGTTTTTAACTTTTGTCTCGCTAGGAGCGACAGCCGTTTACCTAACTGTAATTTTCACAGTATTTTTCGTATTCTTAGACACTGACTGAGAGCAGTTGAATTGTCGTGCTGTTTTATTGAAGCGAGATCAGAGATCGGGGTGGAGAATTAAATATTTGCAAGCCAGCAAAGAAGGTGTCAGAACATACAAGGATTACGTCATTGGTATGGAAATAACCACCATACTTAAGATGGCCGTGGATAACGTAATTCTTGAATTATGTGACTTGTGTGACTACTTTGCTACCCCTTTTACTCATGTGAAAAATCAATTAAATTTAATCGTGATTCTTAAGAAAGAAAGTTGTAAGTTGTTAATAGTGTTCTTGTCGTATCGTTCATACCCATACATATCCAAAGAAAGTTCCAGATTATTTTGACCATTACGTCATCGGAGATTTCACAACGGCTACGACTGGTGGTGCCGATCGGAGTTTTCACCTCGTGTGCAGTCGTTGTCAGCCGCTGTGCTACAGATTGATCAGGTGATTTTGTGTTTATAGTCATCAGTGAATCAAAAGGACTGTTCTGGAATGTGCACTACGTTGCGACTATAGTGATAAGAACACCGATAAATTTTCAAAGCGCGGCTCTAAGATCTAAAAGATATTTTTGCTTGATAAAAGTTGATGCTCCTCGCAACAATTTAACCATTTCCATGATGTTGTCAGGCCGGTTCATAACTCTGGAACTTTTCACAAGCAATGAGCACCGGGCTCAGTTGGTTGAGCACCGGGCTGTCACGCGGGAGGTCGTGAGTTCAACTCCGGCCGGACCAACACTCAGGGTCTTTAAATAACTGAGGAGAAAGTGCTGCCTTTGTAATTACATCTGCAAATGGTTAGACTCTCTAGTCTTCTCGGATAAGGACGATAAGCCGGAGGTCCCGTCTCACAACCCCTCAATGTTCATAATCCTGTGGGACGTAAAAGAACGCCCACACTTGACGCAAAGAGTAGTAGGGCATGTAGTTCCGGGTGTTGTGGTTTGTCTTCTGTGATGTATCATGGTTGGGAGGGTAAATGCTCGGAGATATTAGCATCATCAAGTACTCTAAAAATCCGAGGGTAAATAAAAGATATATGTTATGATATATGATATGTTGAGTTGGTGGCGTTGTAAATGCCCGAAAAAACATGAACGAAATAAAGGGAATTGTGTCAGTCAAATAGTATCGTGATTTTAGTGTACCAGGCTTTCACTCTATGATCTCACATAACCAAACAAATACTTCTCTCGGATTTGTACCTTAGACTAGCGGACCCAGTCCTTGTCCAAAAGCTTGGCAGTTGCTCCGTCTGCTGGAATTTTAAACCAACTAAAACTGTGCGAATTTGTAAAAATGAGCTTCTCGTGTGCACTTTATTCAAAATCAGCTGATATCGAGGCTATGGTAGGTATTGGAACAAAGGGACTCGAATGATTTAGCAAAACGCCTGATGTCATCGACCATTTCGAAGATAACACGGCTTTTGTCTCGCCACTTCTCCCTTCTTGGGCTTTACCTTGTGTTATTTGATGTCGCTTTCGAAACAAAATACCCGGCGTGCATTGATTATCAGGATAAAGAGGACGTAATTTGTGTCTTGGAGACCTATTTTAGTATTCTTCGAAATTCCTCCTTTCTTGGAATAAGTGAGAATATTACGACATAAGTCAAGGAAGATAAATATTCGTTGTTGCTCGAATTTTAAAGCAATGGTCACATTCCTGGACTAAATTCTCCAAAAAAAAATGGAGCGTTGTAATTTCGTTTCTTTTAATTTTGTGAGAAAATGTATAAAAGGCCTTTTCCTTTGTAGTCGTAATTCGTACGAACATGAGCCTACAAGACAAAGGAAAATTAAAATCTTAGTTTTTCACCTTGTGGTCAAGGGTACAGGACTTTGAAACTGATTTAAGCAGGGTTTTTTTAAAGAATTTTATCCCACAAACGAAACGGTTATTGAATAGATTAGAGATTGCTAAGACAACCGAGGTTGTTTGGGAAAAGGAAACATTGAAAGCGAAACATTTGGTAAGAGAATTTGCTTGACTTGACATTTTCTGAGATTACTAGGGGTTTTTTTTTTCATGCGGGCGGAGGCTACTGACGGGTCGGGTGCTGCAGTGAGGGTCATCCTGCTTGACTACAGGAAGGCCTTTGATCTTGTCGATCATAATCTCCTGGTACGCAAGGTCTTCAACTTATCCATCCCTCGCAGCGTTGCCTGTTGGGTGGCAGATATCTTGATGCGGAGACAACAGCGAGTTAAGTTGTTCGCGGAATGCCACTCGGAATGGGTCCCACTGAGTTCCAACTGGCTGTTTATCCTGATGATTAATTAATTCCGTGTGTCGTCTACCCTTTGTACGTGGAAGTACGTGAATGACACAACCATGGCTGAAATCGTTCCCCGTGGTCTCAGGGTGCAGTTGATATTGTCGAGGGCTGGTCACAGATGCAGGGTATGCAACTCAACGCTACCAACACTGTACAGTGACTGTAGCAAGTGCAAGGAACTGATTATTGAATTTAAGAGGAAAAAGCGTACCTTTAGTCCCGTGGTTTTTGCCGGGAATGAACTCTCAACTCTCCTATCCTATGAGTCACGATATCGAACGATCATAAGTGGAATAATCATGTAAACCAAGCGATAAAAAAGGCAAATAAGCGTCTGTACGTCTTAGTTTTACTGAAAAGAGCTGGTCTTAGGCAGAGTGACATTGTCAATTTCTATTGTACCGCAATAAGGCCCTTGCTTGAATACCGTTCGCCTTTTTTTCACCACAGTCTGCCTGAATAGTATTTAAGTGAAGATCTTGAGCGAGTGCAAAAAAGGGTGTTTTCAATCTTATCGTCCCCACCAATCTTGCAGACAAAGTTTAGCAACCTTTGAAATTAGCACTCTGTGTCAACAGAGAAGAGAAGAACAATGTACCAGACTTAATCAACTGAGAAGCCTATTACCGCCTAGACATCAGAGTCATTATGATACACAATGGTAATAGGTCTGAGTGGAGTCCAATTTGTTCTGTAACCATACGAGTGATTAACATAATCGGACGACCGCGTAGCGGGAGTCCCATGTATTATTACAGATTAAATTGGACGACACGAAGTGCTGTTACCAATTAATTATAACCATTACAATTTACAAGAAAACAAAATTAATGCATTCCTTTTTCACTGTCTAATGTTGCAAATTTGTCCATTTTGGAAAATCCCTAGTTTCGTAAGGTAAGTGGTTGTTGCTATGGTTATTGTGATAAATTCTGTGATTGGTGGATTAAGCTGACTGCACTTAAGGACGTTCGCGCTAATTGTTTGTGCGCAACGGTAATGCGCAGGTAACGCGACCGTAAATGTCACGCATTACTTCGAGCATTAGGGACTTTAAGCAAGGACTACGTAAGTGTCTAGTACGGTGACCGGAAGTCATATTTTTTCCCGCGACACGTACGTGGCCTGGTTTCTAGCCGTAGAACGCTTCCCGAATACGTAGGAGATTATGGCGGGCCGTAGTGGAAAGTACGTAAGTGTTTTGTTGTACTTGATATGCTTAATAAGTTAGTGTTTCAACCCAAATGGCAAGCTACAGGCATTTTATCCATTTTTGATCACCTTTGGTGATTTCCAAGAAAAATATTTGTCAATTTTGAGCTGAAAATGTGGTAACAGCAGCATCAATCCCAAACAACGTGTTTAAGCGAGGTAAAGCTTTATCAGCTTTCACCACTTGTTTTACGATTTTTGTGAGCTTATACACTTCTTGCCGCGGCTTTTCACATATCTTTCTCAAGAGGAAAGTACTTTAACAATTTAAACTCCTGCTTATACATGTATCAGCATTTGAATGAGGAACGTGAGTTTAAGTGGAGCCTAATGTATAATTTTGTTGCTTTTAGGCGCATGGAATGGAGTCTGGAAAATGATGTTGTGTTGTGCACAGAAATAAGGGTTCGTGAACCCTATAAATTTAAAAAGTGCAGCAATGAAAGGGGTAAGATTTGGACCGAAATTGCATCGACGCTTAACAGTAACGAAGAAGTCAAATTTCATGTCACTCAGAGGGGCGTCCGTGAAAGATACGAAGGACTCAAAGCAAAATATTTGGAAAAGATCAAAGGCGAGGAGAAAGCTAGTGGAATTTCCCCTGAAGTCACAGAGCTCGATAAGCTGTTGGAAGAAATAGTTGAGAAGGAAAGTTTGGCAGAATCGTCGAGAGAAAGCGACTCGACTATCAAGAAAAACGAGGAAGAGCGTAAGGTCGCAGAGGATTTGCGGAAGACCGCTATGGAGAGTATGGGCGAAACAAAGAAAAGATCAATGGAGAGTGAAGGGGGCGATATCAGTGTCAAGCGAAAGCGAAGAAGTGGCAGTGATGCAGTCGAATATTTACGTGAACGGGCGGAGAAAGAGATAAAAATTAGGGAGGAGGAGCTTGCACTCAGAAAACAGAAGCAAGACCAGGAGGCCAGCAAACAATCTCAACTGTTTCAACAACAAAATGAGATGTTGAAGGCAATGAAGGAACAGCAGATTCAAATGCAAAATATCCAAGCTATGATGTTGCAACAACAGCAGCAGCAGACAGCTGCGTTGATGTCGATGTTGGGGAGATTCATACCAAAACAGTGATGATCCACCTCCTCCACCACCCGCTCCTCCATCCCTGTGGATCCTTCCCTTTTGTTCATATGTTCGGTTTAACTTCTTACATTAATGTGCACCATTGAATTTTGTTTTATTAGTTAAAGTTGATAATGTTTTAGAGAAAAGCATTCACCAGAGGTTGAGTTTCTTCACTCTGGATTATAATATTCAGATGTTCTCACCAAACACCTCTCTGTTGGTTGGACCTTGTTACTTATGCCTGTTGAACAAGTAGCATCACGTGTTGAAATATTCAGCATAAACAATGTGACCATTTTGTTGGTCAGTGCTGTCTTCCTAGGGCATCATGCATAGTTCCCGTTTCTTGTGTGGCAAACAACCCAAATTGTATTTTTGAATTACCCATCACAGGCCTGTTTCTGACTACAAAGGATTGAAACTACTCTTGAAGCACTGAGAACAGAACACTGTCAAACATTTGTTAATCACCTGTTTGATTATCAGTCGAAGAAATGCTGTGGCCATTACCAAAGAGGAATGTAAGCAGAATGCTCAAGAAATGTTGTAATTTGTGCTCTGATCCCTTTTGTACAAAGGGACTTAAAATATTGAAATTTATTGTTCATTAACACTATGTCATGATTACCGCAGAATTCAATGAGAGTCTTGTTAGCACTGAAAGTCATAAATTACTCATGCAAAATTGAGAGTAGTTACTCAAGCAAGACACGATATTGTGAGTGTCCAATCAGTGCTTAAATTTGGGCTGCCAGTGACCAATCAGATTTGACAATTTTTGTCACAATTACGAATCAATTACTTGAATAATCATAAAAGGCGACTTTAGTGGTTTCCTTTCTACACCAGTTCCTGATCGTTTTTCCTTCCACACTTTGCTGATCACCCTGTGGGGGGAAGGGTAGGAAAATGGGAGGGGGGTCTGCCTCTGAATACGTAAATACCCATGGACCACAGTTTTTACCCAGCTATTTACCCTCAACACAACTTTTGAACCTAAAACCCTATGGTATGCTTGTTATGAAGTGCTCAATCCTCAAGAAGAGCCCTCCTCAGATTTAGTTGTAATAGAGCACAATGTACATTCTCATTATAACCAGTGCAGAAACAGGGTGACCACACCCAGGGGTTGATTCTTCTGAAACTCTTGCTTTTGTTGACTTAAATCTTAATTCGTGCCAAATGCTTGCTCCTCTCTTCACCAATGGTCAGTTGGAAGGAAAAGGTCAGACCTTGCCCATCACCCACTGTCCTGCTCAACCCCTTTTTTAGCTCCACACTTGAGTCTGGTTAACAAAAACAGTTAATTAAAATAATCAAAAATTGATGGAGGCTCCAGAGAAAAGTAATTTGAAGTACTGTTGCCATATAGGCAAGTAAGTGCATTCCTCAGAAGAGCACATACTATGTACATTTTACCGACACTGCTGAGTTGGACCTTGAGGTTTTTCTTAAAATCAAGAAACTTAAAATAATTTGAAATGTCTCCAAACAGCCATTCCACTGAACATCTGACGGCACTCATGGCTGAATTGAATGCTTCCATTTGGACGGTGAGGGCAGCATTACGGAAAGGTGCCTGGAGATGAATGCGTAGTGGATAGGCTGGATCACCAAAAACACACATGGGCTGGACAGCAGGAGAAAACGCATAACGCTCAAGCTGTCTCAAAAGACCAGAATCGGCCAGCATACCTGCGTCGTGTCTCCTCCCTTCTGAAATGTTAAAAGGGGTTCAATATGAAAATGAAGTCCTTAATTCTCAGTTTAGTTTTGTCATAGCCCAAAAAATAAATGATAACATACCTACAGGTCCATACAAATTTCCAATCAGGCCATTCGGTAAAGCAATGGATTGGTATTTAAGGGAATGCACCCGTTTATGGCCATTGTATAGAACACGCTGGTGTCTCCCAGGTCTGCAAACAGGACGAACGGTGCCGTCTATAAAACCAAAGCAATTCTGGAGTGGTGAACCTTTTCTGGAAATGGCCTGTGCATACTCTTCAAGTGCTTGCGCACTTAACAAAGCTGGGTTCCAGTCAGTTAGCAAATGTCCATGAGTATCGTATATGTAGTCCAGAACTGTATTAGTTACCATACTAAGAACTGGAACAGGCCTACCGAAACGCGAAATCATGTCCGAGTAGCGACAAGGGTATGCAAAACGTCTGAGTAGCATACACAACCCCTCCATACCGTCTATTTTGCTTCGCTGCTGACAATGAAATGTTGCTGGTATTTGCAAAGCCTCTCCAAGGGTCTCCAAATCTTTCTTTTCAACGCGAAACTCCGCCAAACATTCATCGTCTTCCATGTCATCAAAGTGAAAATCGCCATAAGAAGAGTGTGGAAAAATCAAGTTGGCTGGCTGATATTCCTCGTAGAGAACTAAAAATTCTTCTTCAGAAATAAAATTAGAACCGTGCGAAAGAAGGAGCAAATCTCTTATTTCTCGAAACGAGGGCATGGCACTTAACAAACTATCGAGAAAGATTATAAACTTCCGTACTACGCGACTTGCTTAATGTACACAAGAGCTTTGAATTTTGGCGGGATTCTACGTACTCGTTCCATTTTTCCGCGGCTAAAACTCTCCGTACTAGACACTTACGTAGTCCTTGCTTAAAGTCCCTATTAGTGAAGTTGAGGTTCAGAGAAAATCGTGATCAGTCAAAATTGTTTAAAAATATTTATGAAAGTCAAGTAGACTACTGCACGACTGATATTCGCGTTGTTTTATCAGTCGTGTACTGGTCTACTTGACTTTCATAAATATTTTTCAAGCATTAGTTAAAATAACATGGTGACAAAAACACCGGGGAAAAAATTCCAGGACGGCAAAATAATAGCACATTCATTTCTGAATCATCATGAAACGTTAAAGAGAATTGAGCGGGAGGATGGAAAAGCTCAGCTGGAAAAGGTAGTTGGAGTAGTGGCTGAAAGTTTGAAAAACTCGAGGACGAACCGTTGCGTAAATTTAATAGGGCTGTTTTTTAAAAATGATTTTATTACCCTACGAACTTAAGTTCAAAATGAATGCATGTTTTTGAAGTTCCTTTCCTTTACTTGCGTAAAAATAGAGCAGTATTTTAGTCCTCGTCCACTTGAATAGTGCGGACCCTCGTGGAAAGAACCAGCGATTAAATTTCACAAAAACCACACTCCAGAAGATGAGCATGACAGCAATGGAGAGATACTATACAAGACACTAACCAAATGACGATGACGCCCGCTTAAAACTTCGTTGCAATGCTCGAGAAAGTTTTTTTTTTTCGGTAAAAACCCTCCCTTTGGTTCCAGTCCTTCCCCGACAGGTCACGCAAAAGCGTTACAAATGAAATTTTCCAAGAGCTGTACAAAATCACATCGATTTTACTCGTTTAGATCATTGGTGACCCCTATTTTTTTTAATCATGAATAACTTACGTTACTTACTATCTACAAAATATGATGAAATGAAGAAATTCGCACACTAAGAAGTTATCTTTTTTTAACATTTTCTTTCCTCGTGCCATCAAATTCCGGTACTGGTTGCAATGGATAGAGCGTACGAAAATGCTCTTCGAGGATGAACTCTACTGTTTACGACATCCCTAGCGGCATACAATATTATTATCTAAAAATTCCACTCCTAAAAACCTATGCACGGAAACCTTCACTCTTACAGTTTGTTTTTATGATTTTCGATGGATGAGCAGATGAGGCTAGATCTCGCTATTATGACCGATATCTCGTTAAGGCGTTTTTGGAGTAAGTACCTTATAACCTAACTCTAGGCGAGAAATGAAGAAAATCTCACCGTAAGAAGATTTTGGCGCGAACGTCCTTAATATGATTGGCTGATGTAACTGTCCGATTTCAGGTATTCGATTACAGCCTCATTACAGCCAACTGTCCGATTTCACTATCCGATTTCAACCCTACAAATAATTAGTGAAAAATAAAGTAGTTAATGCACCAATCAAAATCAATCAAAATCACTGTTCAAAGTGAGTGTTCGAGCTCCCACGATTTCACGCAAGTCCTTTTAAAGGGACTTTTATTCCTACTATGTGCAGTCGTGCTAACAAGCAGCAATTTTTACTATAAAGTGGTGAAATAGAATATTTATTACATTATAAAGTGTTTTAGTAAGGGATTCTCGTCATAATTTTTAAGTTTACATTCTTAGTATTTTCTTTGTATATAAATTTTGTAATAATTTCGCAATTCTATCTATCTATCTATCTATCTATCGGAAAAGACAAGCGTTGACTGTTTCATTCAAGCTATTTTCAAGGCACCGGAAAATAGACAAATTTTCCACTGACGACTTGAAGGTAATGCGTGCTTGGACATAAAAAGATACAAAGAAAAAATAGTTTTTCAACTCAAGGACATGTTTAGCGGTACAGGACTTTCAAAGGATTTCAGCTTTTTTGAAAGAATTTATCCCACAATCATCCAGACAAAACGGTTGAGTGATAATCGATGATAATTGCTGTCTTCTTTCAAGCCTTGTTATGATTGCTAACACAACCGAGGTTGTTTGCAAAAACAATGAAACGCGACAAAGTCATGTTATTATTGGGTAAGAGAACTTTACTTGATTTGAAATTTTCGAAAGATTACTGAGGGTCTTTCTTGCGGGATAGACAAGCGTTGATAGTTTAATTAAATCTATTTGCAATGCACCGGAAAATATAAAATGTTTTACTGGGCTTGACATTTTTTTCATGCAAGCCAGGATCTTTTTATTGGAACAACCGACATCAGTTAAATCTTGCCTTAGATGCGTTGAGTAAAAGGGCATTTTGCTTTCGCAGTCCAAAGGGGAAAACAATTCTGAGAACCTCAGTTGCAGGTGATGTACTTCGATTAGGACACAAATGATTAAACAACATGACCTGAATCTGTGCAAATGTTACTCCTATAAGTCAAGAATGGCAAAAAAGAAAGAATACGTTTAAATCTCAATGTTGTCGTGGAAGCTTGAACATTTGCATGCTGCAAAGTTGAATAATGTGGCTTTGGAAATTTCTAGATAACATTAACTGTAGAACGCAGCTGCGTAGCCAGTATCGTTACTTTCGTCTGCCTTATACGATCACAAATACGCGGCTATTGAAATAATCTTACCGTTTTGTTCCTTTCACCAGTCGACGTCAAAACAACTGTTCAACTAAAAGCCTAACAGTGGCTCAGAATCCAGTCGCACAAACTTGAAACTTCTTCACATACAGTTCTATGTTGAGTTTGGCGAAGCAAATAAAATGGGAGGTAGAAAAGCACTTTTGTTATGCAATTCTTGTACTGAATCGAGGCATCTCATTGCCCATTTGTTGGAGCTGTAACTGTGAAATTTATTCACTCGCCACATTCGTGGACTAAATTCCATGAGAACAAAAGGGACGCTATAATTTCCTTTCTTTTAATTTTCTGAGAAAATGTATGAAAGACCTTTGACTTTTATTTTCAATTCGTACGAACATGAGCTTACAAGTCAAAGGAAAATTAAAACTCTTAGTTTTTCAGCTCATGTTTAGGGGTACAGGACTTTGGAACTGGTTTCAGCTGGTTTTTTTTTTCAAGAAGTTTATCCCACAATCACCCAAACGAAACGGTTGAGTCTGAGAACTGTCTTCCTTGTTATTAAGTAGATTACAGATTGCTAACAAGACAACTCAGGTTGTTTTCGAAAAAATAAACATTGAAAGGGAAACATTTGGTAAGAGAATTTGGATTCACTTTTCATTTTCTGAGATTACTAGGGGTCTTTTTCATGCGGGAAAGACAAGCGTTGACTGTTTAATTTAATATATTTGCAATGCACCGGAAAATAGACAAATCTCTGCTGACGACTCCAAGGTGATGCATACTTCGAACACAAAAAGGTACAAGAACATAATCTAAAACAACTGAACGAGTTAACTGACATTTCCAATAAGAATGCCAAAGGCTGCGACGATGAGAGTTTTTGATAAAAGTTCATGCTCGCAACAATTTTTACAAGCGATGTTGTGTTGGTGGCGTTGTAAATGCCCGAAAAAAACATACGAAATAAAGGGACTTGTGTCAAATAGTATCGTGATTTTAGTGTGCCAGGCTTCACTCTATGATCTCACATAACCAGACAAATATTTCTCACGGATTTGTACCTTAAACTGACCCAGTCCTTGTCCAAAGGCTTGGCAGTTGCTCCGTCTGCTGGAATTTTCTAAAACTTTGCGAGTTTGTAATAATGAGCTTCTCATTTGCACTTTATTTAAAATCAGCTGATATCGAGGCTATAGTGAGTATCGGAACAAAGGGACTCGAATGATTTAGCAAACTGCCTGATGTCATCGACCATTTCGAAGATAACATGGTCTTTGTATTGCCACTTCAGGCTCCCTTCTTGGGCTTTACGTTGTGTTATATTTGATGTCGCTTTCAAAACAAAATACCCGGCGTGCATTGATTATCAGGATAAAGAGGACGTAATCTATGTTTGGAGACCTATTGTGGTATTGTTCAAAATTCGTCCTACGCTTTCTTGGAATAAGTGAGCGTATTACAACATAAGTCAAGGAAGACAAATGTTCGTTATTGCTCGAATTCTAAAGCAATGGATTTTTAATCCTTTTAATTGGTTCCATGTGAAGGGAGCCTACCCCGCCATTACGCGTAACTGTTTGCCTGATCACTAAATGTCTTCCTTGTTATTGAGATTTGGGGGCTTTTTTACGAGAATTGAGACCAGAACTTGCAAGTCAAGGAATAAGTAAGCAACTTTTACAGCACTTGACATTTTCCTCGCACAAAACGGGATCTGTTTTACTGGAACAACAGCATCAGTTGTTCAATTAAATCGTAACTCAAATGCATTGGGTAAATGGGAACTTTTCTTTCGCAACGCACCTTGCAGGTGATCCGTGTGTTCCGCTTAGGACACAAAATGATTAAAAAACACCTGAACCTGTGCAAATTTTACTCTTAAAGGTCAAGAGTGGCAAAAAAGAATGTATAATTTTTAGCTCTTATTAACCGAGCGGGAGGTCTGTATGGGAGAATCTTGACCGAGGTCGTGAGTACAGACCGAACGCAGTGAGGTCTGTACACACGACCGAAGTCAAGATTCTCCCCATACAGACTGACTAAGCTCGGTAAATAAGATGTTTATTATATGGCAAACAAGAACAATTTAATTCGTTTAATGTAACTGGTTTGTACTAACTGACATTTTGCTTGCGAACGGCGATGAGTGGCGATGAGCTGAACTTAATTCTGTCAAAGTTTGCTCGTCATCCTCTCTTTTGTCATCATGCTGTTTGGCACTTCCATAAATAAATATTGGTAGAAGAAAATACTCAATATTTTTGCATTTTAGTTTGCATCTTTTCACCGCAGGACATTACCGGTCTAGATGCCGGTCTAGATGGGAAAATCTAGACCGCGGTCAATATCGATTTTAGCCAAACGTTAACTTGGTAGTTCCCAGTCCTTGTGAGACAGAGCCATATGATAATAAATCTTAATGTTGTCGTGAAAACGTGAAGACATAATCCGCAAGTTTACTCGCGATGCAGAACGTAGCGTTGGAAATTTCAAGGGGAACCAACGAGCAAATTGAGCCACAAGCCTTTGAGATATATTTCTAAGCTCTTTGTAGTGTTTAAACACTGCCTAAAGAGGTGTTTTTATCAGCTAGAAGAATTTGATCTGTTCGGATATCTTAGTTGAAAATTGAAGTGTCCGAAATTATTAGGGAATGATAGCTTTATTTCAGAAATTGTTAGCTGGACATCACCTTCTTAAAACCTCCCAGCGAACCAATTGCTCATCCGAAACTGCTAGTTGATCTGTTTAAGTGCCAAAAATTGCAAAAATATCCTTTCCGAAAACGTAAGGGACTACTTTTCCCTTCTTGTGAATCTTTTTGGTGATGTTTTAGTAAAGAAATCTATAGTTGTCTGGCAATGTAGAACTGAAATTATTAGAGCAGTTTGACTCTCCTGAACACATATTTCACCAAAGATTATCGTTGGGTGCCCTTGAAATTTCTACAAAACATGACCTGTAGAACGCAGCAGAGTAGCCAGTATCATTACTTTCGTCCGCCTTATAAGATCTCAAATAGGCTACTGGAATAATCTTACCGTTTAGTTTCTTTCACCAGTCCGCGTCAAAAAAACTGTTCGAATCAAAAAGCCTAGCAGTGGCTCCGTCCACACAACTTCTGCTTCGATATGCAGTGTATTTAATTACAGTTCTATATTGAGTCAGGCGGAGCAAAAGGGAGGTAGAAAAACACTTTTGTTATGCAATTTTTGTATTAAATACTGAATCGAGACATCTCATTGGCCATTTGTTAGAGCAAATAACTGGGAAATTTATTCACTCGCCACATTCGTGGACTAATTCTCAGAATCACAAGGCGCCGGTTGTAATTTCATTTCTTTTAATTTTCTCAGAAAATTCGTCCTTTCATTCGTAATTCGTACGAACATGAGCTTACAAGTCAAAAGAAAATTTAAAATCTTCGTTTTTTTCAGCTCATGTTTAGCGGTACAGGACTTTCAAAGCGATTTCAAAGTGATTTCAGCATAATTTTTAAATAATTTATCGACCCACAATAATCCAGACAAAACGGTTGAGTGATAACTGTCTTCCTTCCTAATATACTCAAGGGAGTATATTAGGGCCACTTCTTTTCCTGCTGTATATGACTTCCCCCTAAATGTAAGCTGCAGTACAGAGCTTTTTGCTGATGACAGTGTACTTTATCATAACATCGCATTTGTAGATGATTGTGCTGAGTTTCAGGGTGGCCTTTTATCTGTTGCCTCCTGGTGTGACTTGTGGAAGGTCACGCTGAAGCCTAAAAAGTGTAAGGCCCCACATGTTACCAAGTCTAAATGTCCTTTAGTTCATCATTATGTGATAAATGAGAATAATCTGTCAGCTGTAGATAAACATAAGCACCTGTACATTTGGATTGAATCTTCTTTAAGGTGGGACGCTCATATCAATTACATTGTTGGTAAGGCAAATCGAGTGTTGGGTCTAATAAGGAGAACATTTGGGCCCAAAGATCCTGTGGCAATTAAAACAGCTTTTAATGCTTTAGTTCGTCCTATTTTGGAATATTCCTGCCCAGTGTGGAACCCTTATTTGGTTAAACACATACACAGTATTGAATCCATCCAGCGTCGTGCTACTCGATTGATATGTGGATCTGATAAACCTTACTCTGAAAGGCTCACTGAACTAAACTGGTCATCATTGGAGCTTAGAAGGAAATACCTCTGCTTGCTTCAACTTTACAAGATAATTCATGGCTATTCTGATATTGACTATACCGCATATGTGGATCTGACTGGCTCAACAAGAACTAGACGTAACCATGACTTTAAAATTAGGCCTAAAGCAGCAAGGACAAACTATTTTAAATTTTCATTTTTTAACCGTTACGTTAATGACTGGAACTCTTTACCTAACTCAGTTATGTCTGCTTCTAGCTTAAGCTCGTTTAAAACTTTATTACTTAATTATCTTTGTCTTTTAGTTTTCGTACACATTGTGAAATTATATATTAGATACTATTCTTAATTGTTTTAACTTTTATTTCTGGACAGCAGTTTCTATATGGGAATTCAGTTTCCCCTATGGCTTTCCTTTACCTATTGTACTTTTGTATATATATTTTCTTTTGTACTTTAGTAAGAAGCTTTATTTAACTTAACTTAAATTTCCTTCAATCCTTGTTATGATTGCTAAGATAACCGAGGTTGTTTGCGAAAAACAGTGAAAAACAACACTAGCATGTTTATTATTGGGTAAGAGACTGATTTTGCTTTCTTTGACATTTTTCTAAGATTACTGAGGGTGTTTTTCTTGCGGGAAACTCAAGCGTTGATTGTTTAATTAAATCTATTTGCAATGCACCGGAAAGTACTGCTGAGGACTCGAAGGTTTGTGCGTACTTGGAACATAAAACGGTACAAGAACATAATCTCCAGCAAGTGAACAAGTGTAAGAATGCCAACGCTGCGACGATAAGATTTTTGAAAAAGGATGATGCTGCTCGCAGCAATGATGCTGTCAGGCCGGTTCATAACTCTGGAAGTTTTCACAAGCGATGGATGTGAACTTCGTGTTAAGGGTGGTGTTGTAAATGCCCGAAGAAACATGAACTAGGGATTTGTGTCAGAGAGTACCGTCATTTTAGTGAGGAGACGACAAAACG
>NW_027180196.1:15000-25000 GCF_036669925.1 Montipora capricornis | reverse complement strand
TCCCATTTTGGAACTACTTTCTTGTTGTTTCCTGTGAAGAGTTTCTGTAACCCATTTTCTTCGAGTTATCATTTTGTTTCATTTTGTTAATTGTTTCAGCTCAAATCGGACCTTGTTTCCTGAAAGGCAGAGTTGCTTCTCTATTTTTTCTTTCAAGAAATGTTTGGGCTTGTTGTAAAAATCATCTTCTAAATAACAATTTTTTTGTGAGTGCGGCCTTTCAATTCCTCTATTGGTTATTACTTGGTGTTACGGTGCACGAATTTATGCTAATTAGTATATGCCAATGTCTATGTCATATAATGATAGTATCATGGAGTCATGGTTTCATAGGTTATGCTATGTCATATAATGATAGTATCATAGGGTTCGTACTAATAAGCATAAATTCGTGCAACGTAACACCAAGTAATAACCCAACTTAGTACTCCACGTGTCCTACCTATGAACCTTTATACCTTTAGTAGGGTTTTGGGTTTCTAGATTTTGGATTGTTTCTGAGGCGATGGCGCAGCAGGTCTTGGGAGGATTATTCTTTAGGAGGCCCTCTTTTTCCCGATAAATCAGGACTTTTGTTTAGGCAAAGCTTGGGGAAAACTCTTCGGGGTGATGGTGAAAATGTGTTTGCAGTCCGTCGCTGTGAAAATAACATCCCTTGTCCAGTCAAAAATTTTGTGCGTTATTTGTCTCTGTGCCGCTTAATGAACTTAGACTTGCAATCGGGTTTTTTATACCGTACTACTTGGGGTAATTCTGTAACTGAACAACCTTTCGTTGGCTCGGCAGTTTATAATAGATTAAAATTGTATCTGCAAAAAATTAACGCAGATGAAGGGGAAACCCCACTCAGTTCTCGGGCAGGATGCTCTATTACACTTGCTTTGTTGGGAGTCCGTAAGGAAGATATTTTTGATATGTAGGCTGGGCTAACATTCGCACGGTCGATTTCTACAATGACTTCAGGGAAACCCTCAAGCCAAGCTCTCCGGCAGCGACTCTCGCCTCTTGTGTCTCTGAGGGTTTAGCTGGGAAGGTCCAAGATAATTTTAGAGCCCATATTGATATTTCGGCTTTTAAACCCGTTGTTCCTTAAGTATGCCATAGAACATAGATGTCCCCCTTTACTGGACGAATTCCTTTTGGCCTTGGTTTGGGGTAATTTACTTTGCTTACAACGGTTCACTATTGGAAGTGTCTATTACTATTCTCACCAGGGAAATACACGCACAAATTAGCCACTGTACACTCCCTAAACTCCCAGCGTGACCCAGGGGAATGCATAGCATTCTTGCGAGCCTTTCTGTCGTATTTAAGAGCAGTCACTTGTTTATTCAGTCAGTTCCAGCAAAGTTTAATTAAAAAAACCTAAAACCTACCAGCTTTTTCACCAGATTTTACATAAAATCGGCGCAGTTGGTCGTTCTATGCTCAAAAGCGGGTTTTTCACAAAAAATCTTGGTGCTTTGCTAAGTTAGCCCTTTGGCTACTAAAGACTTGGCCGAAAAACACGTATGCAAGCTAGTCCAGGGGTTTTTTGGTCACTGTCGCGCTTTACAGCTAAATCTCACCAAAAACCCGTTCACAGGCTGTACACTCCGTGGTCTTTTAATGGTGGGGCAAAAGAAACGGTTGTAAAGCTCGGGCATGCGCAAAAAGCAAAATTTCGAGTTTTTGGGTTGAAAAGTAACACAACACTTTCGTCTTTTACTTTTCGCTTTGCTTGCCTCTCTTTTTTTTTTAACTTGCTGGGCATTTAGTAGGCTTGATTTTGATGGGAATAGTTTGTGGGAAACGTTTCATCATCTTAGAATGAGATGCTCAAAAAGGTAGGTGGGCCATGGCGCGTGTGTGGAAAGAGACGGGCCATGGAGATTTTTCAGGTCAATGTTACATGGTTTTTTGGCTCTAACTCCAGTTTTCTTGACTGAATTGTGCCAAGAGAAAATGAGGGGACAGAGAGGGAGGCTCAGGGCGTTGGCCGGGATATGTCATGTCCACGAAAGTTATTTTTAGACGAGCGGAAGTCTTTGTTCTAGCGGAATGCTGTCTTCCGAGACGCCCGCATGAAGTCTCGCCTCGCTGTCAGGTTCTTGATGAAAAGAGGAAATGACGGCGCACGTGCAAGGCTGATGAATGTTTATTTTCTTTCAAACATCGGACCGAGGTGGGCCTTCAGGCGGCCGTCGCGGAAGACTTCCGGTCGTCTAAAAATAACTTTCGTGGACATGACATATCCCAAGGGCTGGACCGGGAGCCTCCCTCTCTGTCCTATCATTTTCTCTTGATTGTGCTCATTCTGGTATAGTTTGAAAGATCTCTTCTCCCTGCACAAGTTAGTGGATAAAGCTGTTTTTGACCGTTAAAAGTGATGACGTCACAAGGGGTACAAAAGAAGGTGGATTTACCTAGACGCATTTGGCCAGATCGTAATCAAAGGGTTACCCTTTGATTACGATCTGGCCCTTTGCTAGGTTAACCCGGTTAATCAAAGGGTTAACCCGTGCTAGGAGATCTCGCCCCACCCTCCTCCCCACAGCGATGGAATATATTCTCTCATGGCCGATTCTCCCATATCATGTGGATTCATTTGGCTTTGTGTTTGGGTGGACCTGGTGAGAATATATTACTGCTAGGGGCGCCTGTATATGCCATTATCTAAAACACGCTCGACCACGAAAAAAATGCATTTGAATATGCACATCAAAAATGCACTATAACAATACTGTATCTTTTCTATCACCGTACTGTCATCATCGACATTTTTTCTGACTTGTTTGCTAAATCTTCTCGAACAAAATCTATTTAAGGCCATTTTGTGGATAATCAAGTCGACTGACGATTGACAGAAGCCTGAGCATACTTCATTTTATAGATGAAAGAACATCCTAAAGATATGAAATGCCGGTTTTCAATTCAAGTGTTTTATGCCCCGATCAAATCGAAACTGCAACATCCCCCCCTCCTGGGCAAACCCTGGGATGATTTTTTTTTTTCGGGCGCCGATGTCCCTAACAGCTATAAAACACATATTTGGACGAGATGGAAGAGTTTAAAGGAAGAGATTTAGTATTTGTGAGCGATTGGCTTACAGAAAAGGTCTTCAAAACCCGGGGGGGGGGGGGCTACTGCCATATATGGACTATATAGGTATGTGCCGCTGTGAAGGGTATGGTTTTCAAGCAGTTTACTCTAGGATAGAGTATATAAATCATAGCCTTTCGGTCTGTAATAGGGTATCATTTTTTACGAAACTGACCAGTCGGTTGAAGATTTTATCAAGACTAAGGAAACCAGAAATTCCCACTCAAGAATATAAAAAAGTTTAAGTTTACGTAACTCAGCCTCAACAGTGTCAATAAATGGCTATCATGTAACACCTCTGGATATTATTAACTGTCAATAATCGGAATTTAGAGGGAGATCGGTGGGAGTTTACTCTAATATAGGGTAGCAAAATTCAGCTGAATTAGCTCTGGTATAGGCTAAGGGTTCCAGGGTCCCAGCGGCACATCCCCACCCAGAAATTCCTAAAGTTCCGCCCCCCCCCCCCGCGCCCCCCGGGCTTCAAAAGGTCTTAATTAAAGACGGCAGGAGCCGGCGACGATTGTTCTTTAGTAGGGTATGACAGACAAATCCGACGATAGGGTAGGATATTTGAGCACCATTTTGGCCTGAGGGGGCGGGGATTTGAACGATCCAATCTTCAAAAGTTCAAATGCCCGGGATTTTCCCGGGAGAGGGTGGGGGAATGTTGAAGTTTAGAGTTGATCGGCGCATTAAGAGTATTCACCGTTTTTTAATTTTAAAAAATCTGTTGGTTGAGACAGGTTAATTGCTGCCGAAAGGTGCAGCTGACAATTCACTGAGTTTAAGGCTGATTTTGGCTTGAGGCGTTTGTCTTTTGCCAACAAATACGTCCAGGTGAAGAAGACAGTTGGTTCGGACGGTGGAGTCGTTATGGCAAATGTTACCGCAGTTTCAACCACTTGGAAACGCGTCGTCACAGCTTCCAATGAACAAGATTCAGCCAAAGGGCCAAAACTACAGCTTAATTAAGGATGTTAGCATTTAAATGCGTGCAGCGGTTATCGTCCCACCCGTGTTTGTTAGGAAGAGAGAGATGCAGGAGACAAAGACCAAGATCGTCATTCAACAGTGTTGTTACTTTTTCAATAATATGCATGGAAAAATTAATCCATTCTGATTGACTAATAGAAATGCAGTTTTCAGGTAACATAGTTCAGAAAAGAGAGAATTTAGGGGAAAAAGAAGTAATAAACCAAGCATTCTGATTGGTCAATAAGCAAACAAAGTCAGACCAGCCAATCAGATGCGAGCCCTCGATGGCGCAATTTTTGCTTGATTGTGTGATACGCGAGGGTTCCTTCTGCTTAAACATTCCGCATTTTTTCATGTATATTATTAATAAGTAATCACTTGGTTTTCTCGTGCAATTTGGAATAAATAAGCACTTGTAAAAATTTTCAAAGATTGCAAATAGCATTTTCCACAAGTGATAAAAATAAATGGTAAAGCCTTATTACAAAGCATTATGGGATTGAAATGCGGACAAACATCGCAAAAATGTATTTCCTTCTGTCCGTGTTCTGTTCAGGCTAAGAAATAATCTTTGCTCTCGACAACGGTAAACAATAATTTTAATGATCTGACGAACTGCTAGTACACGCTTCGCATAATGACTACGACTCTTCGAACGAAAAGCACATGTTCTGGTACCCCATAATACTAATACAACAAATGTCCCCAGTAGGGTGGCCACATTACACGTCTAGTCTCACAGGGGGTCGTGACGTTCTTCCACAGCGGGTCCTGGCCCGAACAGTCCTCATATTAATCCCGTAATGCTTTGGGCTCTAAATCGTGGCGTCAATTGAAAAGATTGCAATTGTACTCCCCCATGTTTTTCAGCCGTCTTTGACAAAATTTACTCGTGCTCATATATTGCAAATTGTACTCCCATGTGATTACCTTTACTAAGTGTTACTTCTATACACCTCTACGATGCAGGGTATATATATGTTCCTTACAAAAATAGGCACTGAATCGCGTGTGTGGAAAGAGACAAACAAAAAGGCTCTTCTATAGCTATCTGCAAACATCATAATTGGAAAAACACCGCCGAGGTGTTTCCGTGTGCTTCAGAAAAGCAAAAACGAATTTCATTGCTTGTTGCATGAAATGCTTTATTATGTTTTCTTACGACGCAAAATTATTAAAAAGCATCTGTACTTGTGCAAATGTTACTCTTAAAAGTTAAGACTGGCTATAATTAAGGTATAAGCTTATGAATTTGTTGACTGGCATGGGTGCGCATAATGACCGAGAGCCAAATATTTTCCCGTCCGGTTAGGGTTTTACTCAGTCAATAAGCATTTCGTCAAATGATCACTATGTGCAAAACCTTTTAAAATTTACGCTTGAGCCTAAATGTATCGCGATTACATGCACAAGACGGGGCGCGCGTGGCAACTCCAAAAGATTGTAAAATAAAAACTGGTCCTTTATTTCTATTTCTTCTCGACGGAACCATTAATTGTCATCGAATTCTACAAAGTTTTTTTCCTTTAAACGCTTATATCTCGAAAACGAACTCGGTGACCCCCAGTTGCTTTAAAGTAATAAGTGACAGACTAAGATAAAACCCTTCGCAAAGTTTAAAAAAATTCTCAGCCACCTTCACAAATTGGAAAAAAATTAAGGTGGCTCTGAATCAGCTCCAGAGAATTTGTTTTAACTTTGTGAAGATTTTTATCTTAGCCTGCTAATGACCTTCCAGCGATAACAAATGGGGTCACTGAGTTCGTTTTTGAGGTATAAGCGTTCAAAGACAAAATCAAGGCTTTTTAAGTGGCGCTTTTGTTTCCATGGTATCATATTACGTCACATCAATGAGTGCATCTTGCTAAGCAATTCTTGGTTTGCATCCATGTAATGAGATAGCCATGTTGGTGTACAAAACAATAGAAAATGGCCCCACAAGTTTCGCATAATAATAGGAGTCAAATTCCCAAAAGACTTTTTCACTGCGTTGTTCTGTATACCAACATGTCTGCTGTGACGTCAGATGCAAATCATCAATTATTGATGTTTCATTTAGTACTATAAAATTTGCCGTTACGTGAAACGGTTTTGTAGAGTTAATTCTTCTAATAAATTGTTGAAACGGTTTGAGCCTCCTTAAACTGACAACTGCATTTTAGCATTGCCTATGAGCATTCGCTCGTGCAATGAGCCACATCCATTCGTTTGGTCAGAAGTGACTTGGGGATACCTTCTGCTCCCTTGGTCAGTAATAGATAGATTGCAAATATACCAGCTGAATTCCTAGGTTATGAGTACTTTATTGTACCTACTTCGATATTGCATAAAATCGATGTCCTGCATTTCAGTCTCTATTCGATCTACATTCAATTTATACAATTCACCTCTCTTTACAGCGTGTACCAAACAAAGCAATGGCTTTTCAGTCCTTTGGCTTTGACTAACCAGCCTGTACTCTTGGTTAGTGCCAAAGATGAATACTCTTTATTACTGGCAAACGTGAATGCTGCAAAAAAACTGCTTTTCATTGCACTATCACAAATTAAAATACTTGCGTTACTAAAAGCAAAAGGATAAAGAATGTCTTCGAGACAAACGAACTAAATCAGTCTTTCTCTAAATTGTGCGAAAGCTCGCATGTTATATTTGCGCCTTTTTTCTGGCCGTTATTAAAAGAGAAAATCAAGCAAACGATACTTATAAATTTGAAAACTAACCTCCAATAGTTAAAACGTAAGACGACCTGTACCTCAGACTGTTCGATGTTTTAAACCTTAATACACGAACAACTTGATAATGATTTACAGAAAAGCAAACATATGATAACATAAACTGGAGAAGCTACTCTGGAGTCAATTATTTTCATGCGTAAATACTCCTGGTCATTAATTTCTCAGTTTTGATTAAAAAAGTCAAATGAGCTTTGGTTGCACAGTTCCAGTGAATTGAAATTCCGCATCATTGTAACTGTGAAATGCTCTTTGGAAATTATTGTCTCTTGTGTGTTTGTTATCTCGTTCATTGTGTTTAGTGGCATAAAAGACGTTAGTGAGTTCATCGATAGCTGGTGCTTAGCATGACAAGACCATTAAAGTGAAATGTCACAGTAAAACTCTGTGGCTTCTTTTTACAAATTTACAAACGCTTTGCAAATTACTTAGCCACCAAAAAGAGCGTGTAACGATCCGAGTGCTGTTTTGACACCATTCACCTGGAGTCCTGCCTTGGTCTCCACTCTTCACTCGGTACGTAGGTGCAGTAAATTGTACAATATTCTTGCTCGTTTTCTCCCACACGTTTGCTTGCGCGCAGGTGACATCGAAGTGGAAATCTCCATTAGTCTTAACGGCAGTTGTAAATAGGCGTCTAGTTTCCTGCTCTCTTTTTTGCCTTTCAGTTATTCTGCTCAGATTCCTCAGAAAACTATCCATGTGATATGAGATCAGCCACGCTAGGTTTCCTTTTAATTATTTGATCGGATCTACAAAGTTGATCGAATGTTATCAATGCCTGAATGTTCTTCGGTTTTCATGTGATGACAAAAATTGTCTCCCTTTTCGCTCTGTAATGATCACAGAATCTGACGGTCTTGTTTACCGGACTCCAGGCATGTCTATGTCTTCTCCTACTTGAAGCTTAAAATGGCCTTTGTGAGACAGGCGTCATTCAGACAGTTAAGTTTCGAAGTGGTGAACATTTAACGCTCTCCGCGAAAACGTCATCGACTGCATTCAGATCTTGTCATACAGAGGCTGGAGATCAAAACGGATTTGTCTGTGACTTTGAAGAGAAAGAATGGCTTACAAAACACAGTTAGAATGAATTGACTCATGACCATAAGGGAGATCTACAGTTGCCTAAAACCATGTTTTCCGAGCTGCCAACACGCAGAAAGTAAAGCTATGTTTGTCACGTTATCTCCATGGCAACATACTCATAAACTGACAGAGTTCATGCTTGAACAAAGCTAAACTCTTAGCACATTATAATGACGTCAGGTACAAATTCAATGCCAAATCATCGTTTTCTTCTTTTTTGGGATCGAACGTTCCTGTGCATATTGGACACTTGGCATTCAGGGCATGTCCAGAATAGTCCACCACCTTTGATTCGGCATGGCACAAGGGACACTTGTATTTAGCCACCTGCAGTCCTTTGAGTGATTTCATTAAATTGCTAGCAACTTCGGCGCCATGCTTGTTATAAATTTCCTTCTCCTCTTCGTTCAATTTATCCCAATCCCAGAAGACATCAATAAATTCTAGCCCAAGGACAGATGCCTCCTGAACTCTGAAGAACCCGCCGTCAGCGAACTCCACTCCGTAACGTGAATCCATTAAACGTAAACTTTCAGCATCGTAACTAGTAAGAACAACTGCATGTCTAACCTTTTCACTTTTTGAGTCCGTCTCTGAATAGAGGTTCGCTTTTGTGAGGATTCCTTTCCCATTTTCTTCATAGAACTGATCGAATCGAGCCCACTGGTCTTCAGTCAGCCCGAATGTGGCAACCACTGGTCTTTTTTCGGAAATGGCTTTGATGGCCTTACCAGCATTGACCCTTCTGCATTTCAGATGATATTCTGGGCACACCTCCCTCAGAACTTTAACAGTGTGTTCTCCTTCTTTCCCATATTTAGTTATCAACTTCTCCTTTAACTTGTCGAACTCTGGGCACTCGCCAAGTCGTCCTTTCATGCGTCGTTTCATAGCGAGGTGCATAACAGTTGCAGCAGCATGTGCATAACAGGTTTCTTTATCCTGTTCTGCAGGCTTAAGTTTTTTATTTTTGTCATAGATGTAGAGGTTTAGATCAACTTCTGAAAGAACCTCGGACAGAGCATCTTGACTGAGGACAGCGCGCTTAGCCATGTCACAAACATCTTTGATGACATCTGGATGGTTGACTTGAAAGAAGAGTCTGATTTCATTGTTGCTGATGTCAATCTCCCATTCTTTTCTTTCTTTTTTTTTCGCAAACAAAGCGCGTGGTATTTCCTGAGTTGTCATAATGGAGCTTATATCGAACATGAACCTCGCTTGCCTCTTCCAGGTTCCACGCGGAATGCCATACAAGCAACGAGGTTTGGATATATTTTCATGAGTTATAAAACAGCTTACAACGGTGACTTTCAATCTGGACAACCCTTGGAGTTGAGGGCGTGTTTCGTCTTCTGCATCACTTGGCTCCCCATCAGACAGGATGAATAGAAGTTTCTTATGATTTTCGAACTCTGAATGGGAAAACAACTCCACGGAATATTTTATAGCTCTGAAAAATGGAGTTCCTCCGTAAATGTAGGGTTCAACTGTTTCGATCAACTCATCAACCCGTTCATCAGTTACTTCTTGATCGCCAACACTGTCATGCAGTATTTCGGACGCTGTTTGAACGCTCTTAATTGCCGCTTTGTTGACAGCTGCAGGCACCATTTTAAATTCTACCAAGATTTGTTTTCCCTTCTCTATTACTTCCCAGACTGACTCTCTTGTTGCCACTTCTTGAATACCCTCGAATAGTCCCGCCAAGGAATATGCGCCCTCCATCACGAAGTTAGCGCGCTCAAAGCACACTTTGGGTAGGATCTCTACAAACCTTCTGGCAAACTCAGAATTTCTTTGCAAGAAATATAGCATCGCAGCAGCAGTGGTAATATCAAGGACTTCGAGCAATACGTTCATATGTGCCCACTTACGAACTCTCCGTGCTCCTTTGTTTTCGCAAATGTCCAAAATCTGATTAATCATGTCCCGAAGGGTTCTCCCTGACTTCAGAGCTTCTTTGGAAGATTGTTCCTCTTTTGCTTTCTCAACTGTGCCGAGCAAATCAAAGACCTCCTGAAAATCAAAACTACTTCCAAAGGCCAAAGCGAAGGTTTTATTTGAAGATGGCACATCATGCTTGATTAGTTCGTCTATCACTTTAAATACAGACCTCG
>NW_027180196.1:0-10000 GCF_036669925.1 Montipora capricornis | reverse complement strand
GTCCGGATTTGAATCCTATAGGGAAACGTTTCAACGTAGAAAAGCAGGAACTAAAGAAACAATCATTAAATATGGTATAAGCTCTGAAACATTTCAGAAGTTTGCACGCGAAGTGCAAAGCACATTGTATCAAACACGAAAGGATAGTAATTATTGACATACGGTAGCATCGATTTGCGAGTGTTTGGACTTATCATCGCTAACAGAAGACTCCGTCCCAAATACTAAAGCGAGCAAAGTATTTTGCACTGCAGATCTGACGCTCCGAAAGTTACACATGGCTCGTATTATGTAACACAATACCATTTATTGTGTTTCTTGGTGACGTCAACGGGGATAGTGGCGTTACAGTTGAAAATCGTATCTTCGAGGAAACAGCACAATTCAACTAGTACTTTCTTTTCTAATCAATCCAATACATTACCAGGTGATTCGTAATAAAGCTCACACAGTTAGAAATCCTGTACATATCGTCTATTCCATTTACCAACGGTCTACCATCCAAGCACGGTCTACTGTCGCAACAGCAAGAAATATGATATCATATTATTTTCTCAGTGAAAAGTTGTGGTAGACCGTGTAGACCGTTTCATATAAATGTCATAATGTGTAGCCGGTACAAATTTCTTCACTTTTGTATCTCATTGTAAAACAAATCTCGCAAAGGATTTAGCACAATCGGGTGCTTTCTTTTGATCATTGTGCTCAGTCAGTCATTCCAAAGAACATGGAATTAGCCTGTACCCGACACGTCACTTACAAGACTTGCTAGTAAGCGTTACCAATCCCTTCTCTGGAAGCAGACTAGCCCGAAAGCAATAAGTAATGTTACAAATGGACCTGTATGAAAATGTATCTTTGTATAACAATGTTTGCTAAGAATTGATTTTTCGGAAAGTGGATGTTCCCTTTAAATGGCATGCGATCGCAGTTAAAGGAGAGGTTATGTCTGTTTCTCATTCGTAAACAACAGCTAATTTCGTACATGTTGCGCGTGCTTTAGATGTCATGTGTCGACCGAAATATAGGTGTTTAACGCAAATTATTTCGAAATCGGTTCCAGGATATTTCTAGCGTACTTTAAAAAGCGAAAGGATGGAAATCACACCTTTTCGTGAACCAAATTACGTGTATTTTCGACTTGGCTCACAGAAAGCACTGAAATGCCTTCAAATTACGTCATACCGAAACCCCGCCAAAATCCAGTTTATCGCTGGCCATTTTCCATTCACAGAAGATCAGAGAATTAAACCCTTTTTTTGGAAACACTATATTAAAGGCAAACGATAGACGCCTTCCCGTTCCAATAAACAAAGTGACCGTACGCCAATACAGTGACAACCAACTCAGACAACAAGTTGCAAAATTGTTGAGACACTTTCATTAAAAAACACCTTTTCTAGTTTCCAATGCCCGCCGCATCTAGAATTTAAACCTTTCCCACTTCCTCTCCCCCCTCCCCCTTTCAATGTTGACTGCTTAAGTTCCCAACATTTTTTTGTCTTGCTAGCAACACTGATAAGGGGGGGAGGGGGGCTGCAGTGTGAGAGATAATAGGGAAATTAAATACGCCCAAGAAGGTCGTGTCTCCACTATTTTTGCAACTTGTTGTCTGATTGATTGCAATAATTTTGCCAGTCCGGATTTGAATCCTATAGGGAAACGTTTCAACGTAGAAAAGCAGGAACTAAAGAAACAATCATTAAATATGGTATAAGCTCTGAAACATTTCAGAAGTTTGCACGCGAAGTGCAAAGCACATTGTATCAAACACGAAAGGATATTAATTATTGACATACGGTAGCATCGATTTGCCGGTGTTTGGACTTATCATCGCTAACAGAAGACTCCGTACCAAATACTAAAGCGAGCAAAGTATTTTGCACTGCAGATCTGATGGTCCGAAAGTTACACACGGCTCGTATTATGTAACACAATACCATTTATTGTGTTTCTTGGTGACGTCAACGGGGATAGTGGCGTTACAGTTGAAAATCGTATCTTCGAGGAAACAGCACAATTCAACTAGTACTTTCTTTTCTAATCAATCCAATACATTACCAGGTGATTCGTAATAAAGCTCACACAGTTAGAAATCCTGTACATATCGTCTATTCCATTTACCAACGGTCTACCATCCAAGCACGGTCTACTGTCGCAACAGCAAGAAATATGATATCATATTATTTTCTCATTGAAAAGTTGTGGTAGACCGTGTAGACCGTTTCATATAAATGTCATAATGTGTAGCCGGTACAAATTTCTTCACTTTTGTATCACATTGTAAAACAAATCTCGCAAAGGATTTAGCACAATCGGGTGCTTTCTTTTGATCATTGTGCTCAGTCAGTCATTCCAAAGAACATGGAATTAGCCTGTACCCGACACGTCAGTTACAAGACTTGCTAGTAAGCGTTACCAATCCCTTCTCTGGAAGCAGACTAGCCCGAAAGCAATAAGTAATGTTACAAATGGACCTGTATGAAAATGTATCTTTGTATAACAATGTTTGCTAAGAATTGATTTTTCGGAAAGTGGATGTTCCCTTTAAATGGCATGCGATCGCAGTTAAAGGAGAGGTTATGTCTGTTTCTCATTCGTAAACAACAGCTAATTTCGTACATGTTGCGCGTGCTTTAGATGTCATGTGTCGACCGAAATATAGGTGTTTAACGCAAATTATTTCGAAATCGGTTCCAGGATATTTCTAGCGTACTTTAAAAAGCGAAAGGATGAAAATCACACCTTTTCGTGAACCAAATTACGTGTATTTTCGACTTGGCTCACAGAAAGCACTGAAATGCCTTCAAATTACGTCATACCGAAACCCCGCCAAAATCCAGTTTATCGCTGGCCATTTTCCATTCACCGAAGCTCAGAGAATTCACCCCTTTTTTTTGGAAACACTATATTAAAGGCAAACGATAGACGCCTTCCCGTTCCAATAAACAAAGTGACCGTACGCCAATACAGTGACAACCAACTCAGACAACAAGTTGCAAAATTGTTGAGACACTTTCATTAAAAAACACCTTTTCTAGTTTCCAATGCCTGCCGCATCTAGAATTTAAACCTTTCCCACGTCCTCTCCCCCCTCCCCCTTTCAATGTTGACTGCTTAAGTTCCCAACATTTTTTTGTCTTGCTAGCAACACTGATAAGGGGGGGAGGGGGGCTGCAGTGTGAGCCTGATAATAGGGAAATTAAATACGCCCCAAGAAGGTCGTGTCTCCACTATTTTTGCAACTTGTTGTCTGATTGATTGCAATAATTTTGCCAGTCCGGATTTGAATCCTATAGGGAAACGTTTCAACGTAGAAAAGCAGGAACTAAAGAAACAATCATTAAATATGGTATAAGCTCTGAAACATTTCAGAAGTTTGCACGCGAAGTGCAAAGCACATTGTATCAAACACGAAAGGATAGTAATTATTGACATACGGTAGCATCGATTTGCGAGTGTTTGGACTTATCATCGCTAACAGAAGACTCCGTACCAAATACTAAAGCGAGCAAAGTATTTTGCACTGCAGATCTGATGCTCCGAAAGTTACACATGGCTCGTATTATGTAACACAATACCATTTATTGTGTTTCTTGGTGACGTCAACGGGGATAGTGGCGTCACAGTTGAAAATCGTATCTTCGAGGAAACAGCACAATTCAACTAGTACTTTCTTTTCTAATCAATCCAATACATTACCAGGTGATTCGTAATAAAGCTCACACAGTTAGAAATCCTGTACATATCGTCTATTCCATTTACCAACGGTCTACCATCCAAGCACGGTCTACTGTCGCAACAGCAAGAAATATGATATCATATTATTTTCTCAGTGAAAAGTTGTGGTAGACCGTGTAGACCGTTTCATATAAATGTCATAATGTGTAGCCGGTACAAATTTCTTCACTTTTGTATCACATTGTAAAACAAATCTCGCAAAGGATTTAGCACAATCGGGTGCTTTCTTTTGATCATTGTGCTCAGTCAGTCATTCCAAAGAACATGGAATTAGCCTGTACCCGACACGTCACTTAGAAGACTTTCTAGTAAGGGTTACCAATCCCTTCTCTGGAAGCAGACTAGCCCGAAAGCAATAAGTAATGTTACAAATGGACCTGTATGAAAATGTATCTTTGTATAACAATGTTTGCTAAGAATTGATTTTTCGGAAAGTGGATGTTCCCTTTAAATGGCATGCGATCGCAGTTAAAGGAGAGGTTATGTCTGTTTCTCATTCGTAAACAACAGCTAATTTCGTACATGTTGCGCGTGCTTTAGATGTCATGTGTCGACCGAAATATAGGTGTTTAACGCAAATTATTTCGAAATCGGTTCCAGGATATTTCTAGCGTACTTTAAAAAGCGAAAGGATGGAAATCACACCTTTTCGTGAACCAAATTACGTGTATTTTCGACTTGGCTCACAGAAAGCACTGAAATGCCTTCAAATTACGTCATACCGAAACCCCGCCAAAATCCAGTTTATCGCTGGCCATTTTCCATTCACAGAAGATCAGAGAATTAAACCCTTTTTTTGGAAACACTATATTAAAGGCAAACGATAGACGCCTTCCCGTTCCAATAAACAAAGTGACCGTACGCCAATACAGTGACAACCAACTCAGACAACAAGTTGCAAAATTGTTGAGACACTTTCATTAAAAAACACCTTTTCTAGTTTCCAATGCCCGCGGCATCTAGAATTTAAACCTTTCCCACGTCCTCTCCCCCCTCCCCCTTTCAATGTTGACTGCTTAAGTTCCCAACATTTTTTTGTCTTGCTAGCAACACTGATAAGGGGGGGAAGGGGGGCTGCAGTGTGAGAGATAATAGGGAAATTAAATACGCCCCAAGAAGGTGAAGTGTCTCCACTATTTTTGCAACTTGTTGTCTGATTGATTGCAATAATTTTGCCAGTCCGGATTTGAATCCTATAGAGAAACGTTTCAACGTAGAAAAGCAGGAACTAAAGAAACAATCATTAAATATCGTATAAGCTCTGAAACATTTCAGAAGTTTGCACGCGAAGTGCAAAGCACATTGTATCAAACACGAAAGGATAGTAATTATTGACATACGGTAGCATCGATTTGCGAGTGTTTGGACTTATCATCGCTAACAGAAGACTCCGTACCAAATACTAAAGCGAGCAAAGTATTTTGCACTGCAGATCTGATGCTCCGAAAGTTACACATGGCTCGTATTATGTAACACAATACCATTTATTGTGTTTCTTGGTGACGTCAACGGGGATGGTGGCGTTACAGTTGAAAATCGTATCTTCGAGGAAACAGCACAATTCAACTAGTACTTTCTTTTCTAATCAATCCAATACATTACCAGGTGATTCGTAATAAAGCTCACACAGTTAGAAATCCTGTACATATCGTCTATTCCATTTACCAACGGTCTACCATCCAAGCACGGTCTACTGTCGCAACAGCAAGAAATATGATATCATATTATTTTCTCAGTGAAAAGTTGTGGTAGACCGTGTAGACCGTTTCATATAAATGTCATAATGTGTAGCCGGTACAAATTTGTTCACTTTTGTATCTCATTGTAAAACAAATCTCGCAAAGGATTTAGCACAATCGGGTGCTTTCTTTTGATCATTGTGCTCAGTCAGTCATTCCAAAGAACATGGAATTAGCCTGTACCCGACACGTCACTTAGAAGACTTGCTAGTAAGCGTTACCAATCCCTTCTCTGGAAGCAGACTAGCCCGAAAGCAATAAGTAATGTTACAAATGGACCTGTATGAAAATGTATCTTTGTATAACAATGTTTGCTAAGAATTGATTTTTCGGAAAGTGGATGTTCCCTTTAAATGGCATGCGATCGCAGTTAAAGGAGAGGTTATGTCTGTTTCTCATTCGTAAACAACAGCTAATTTCGTACATGTTGCGCGTGCTTTAGATGTCATGTGTCGACCGAAATATAGGTGTTTAACGCAAATTATTTCGAAATCGGTTCCAGGATATTTCTAGCGTACTTTAAAAAGCGAAAGGATGGAAATCACACCTTTTCGTGTACCAAATTATGTGTATTTTCGACTTGACTCACAGAAAGCACTGAAATGGCTTAAAATTACGTCATACCGAAACCCCGCCAAAATCCAGTTTATCGCTGGTCATTATCCATTCACAGCAGATCAGAGAATTAAACACTTTTTTTTGGAAACACCATATTAAACGCAAACGATAGACGCCTTCCCGTTCCAATAAACAAAGTGACCGTACGGCAATACAGTGACAACCAACTCAGACAACAAGTTGCAAAATTGTTGAGACACTTTCATTAAAAACACCTTTTCTAGTTTCCAATGCCTGCCGCATCTAGAATTTAAACCTTTCCCACGTCCTCTCCCCCCTCCCCCTTTCAATGTTGACTGCTTAAGTTCCCAACATTTTTTTGTCTTGCTAGCAACACTGATAAGGGGGGGAGGGGGGCTGCAGTGTGAGCCTGATAATAGGGAAATTAAATACGCCCCAAGAAGGTCGTGTCTCCACTATTTTTGCAACTTGTTGTCTGATTGATTGCAATAATTTTGCCAGTCCGGATTTGAATCCTATAGGGAAACGTTTCAACGTAGAAAAGCAGGAACTAAAGAAACAATCATTAAATATGGTATAAGCTCTGAAACATTTCAGAAGTTTGCACGCGAAGTGCAAAGCACATTGTATCAAACACGAAAGGATAGTAATTATTGACATACGGTAGCATCGATTTGCGAGTGTTTGGACTTATCATCGCTAACAGAAGACTCCGTACCAAATACTAAAGCGAGCAAAGTATTTTGCACTGCAGATCTGATGCTCCGAAAGTTACACATGGCTCGTATTATGTAACACAATACCATTTATTGTGTTTCTTGGTGACGTCAACGGGGATGGTGGCGTTACAGTTGAAAATCGTATCTTCGAGGAAACAGCACAATTCAACTAGTACTTTCTTTTCTAATCAATCCAATACATTACCAGGTGATTCGTAATAAAGCTCACACAGTTAGAAATCCTGTACATATCGTCTATTCCATTTACCAACGGTCTACCATCCAAGCACGGTCTACTGTCGCAACAGCAAGAAATATGATATCATATTATTTTCTCAGTGAAAAGTTGTGGTAGACCGTGTAGACCGTTTCATATAAATGTCATAATGTGTAGCCGGTACAAATTTGTTCACTTTTGTATCTCATTGTAAAACAAATCTCGCAAAGGATTTAGCACAATCGGGTGCTTTCTTTTGATCATTGTGCTCAGTCAGTCATTCCAAAGAACATGGAATTAGCCTGTACCCGACACGTCAGTTACAAGACTTGCTAGTAAGCGTTACCAATCCCTTCTCTGGAAGCAGACTAGCCCGAAAGCAATAAGTAATGTTACAAATGGACCTGTATGAAAATGTATCTTTGTATAACAATGTTTGCTAAGAATTGATTTTTCGGAAAGTGGATGTTCCCTTTAAATGGCATGCGATCGCAGTTAAAGGAGAGGTTATGTCTGTTTCTCATTCGTAAACAACAGCTAATTTCGTACATGTTGCGCGTGCTTTAGATGTCATGTGTCGACCGAAATATAGGTGTTTAACGCAAATTATTTCGAAATCGGTTCCAGGATATTTCTAGCGTACTTTAAAAAGCGAAAGGATGGAAATCACACCTTTTCGTGAACCAAATTACGTGTATTTTCGACTTGGCTCACAGAAAGCACTGAAATGCCTTCAAATTACGTCATACCGAAACCCCGCCAAAATCCAGTTTATCGCTGGCCATTTTCCATTCACAGAAGATCAGAGAATTAAACCTTTTTTTGGAAACACTATATTAAAGGCAAACGATAGACGCCTTCCCGTTCCAATAAACAAAGTGACCGTACGCCAATACAGTGACAACCAACTCAGACAACAAGTTGCAAAATTGTTGAGACACTTTCATTAAAAAACACCTTTTCTAGTTTCCAATGCCTGCCGCATCTAGAATTTAAACCTTTCCCACGTCCTCTCCCCCTCCCCCTTTCAATGTTGACTGCTTAAGTTCCCAACATTTTTTTGTCTTGCTAGCAACACTGATAAGGGGGGGAGGGGGGCTGCAGTGTGAGCCTGATAATAGGGAAATTAAATACGCCCCAAGAAGGTCGTGTCTCCACTATTTTTGCAACTTGTTGTCTGATTGATTGCAATAATTTTGCCAGTCCGGATTTGAATCCTCTAGAGAAACGTTTCAACGTAGAAAAGCAGGAACTAAAGAAACAATCATTAAATATCGTATAAGCTCTGAAACATTTCAGAAGTTTGCACGCGAAGTGCAAAGCACATTGTACCAAACACGAAAGGATATTAATTATTGACATACGGTAGCATCGATTTGCGAGTGTTTGGACTTATCATCGCTAACAGAAGACTCCGTACCAAATACTAAAGCGAGCAAAGTATTTTGCACTGCAGATCTGATGCTCCGAAAGTTACACACGGCTCGTATTATGTAACACAATACCATTTATTGTGTTTCTTGGTGACGTCACAGTTGAAAATCGTATCTTCGAGGAAACAGCACAATTCAACTAGTACTTTCTTTTCTAATCAATCCAATACATTACCAGGTGATTCGTAATAAAGCTCACACAGTTAGAAATCCTGTACATATCGTCTATTCCATTTACCAACGGTCTACCATCCAAGCACGGTCTACTGTCGCAACAGCAAGAAATATGATATCATATTATTTTCTCAGTGAAAAGTTGTGGTAGACCGTGTAGACCGTTTCATATAAATGTCATAATGTGTAGCCGGTACAAATTGTTCACTTTTGTATCTCATTGTAAAACAAATCCGCAAAGGATTTAGCACAATCGGGTGCTTTCATTTGATCATTGTGCTCAGTCAGTCATTCCAAAGAACATGGAATTAGCCTGTACCCGACACGTCACTTAGAAGACTTGCTAGTAAGCGTTACCAATCCTTCTCTGGAAGCAGACTAGCCCGAAAGCAATAAGTAATGTTACAAATGGACCTGTATGAAAATGTATCTTTGTATAACAATGTTTGCTAAGAATTGATTTTTCGGAAAGTGGATGTTCCCTTTAAATGGCATGCGATCGCAGTTAAAGGAGAGGTTATGTCTGTTTCTCATTCGTAAAAAACAGATAATTACGTACATGTTGCGCGTTATTTAGATTTAATTTGTCGACCTAAATATAGGTGTTTAAGTCAAATTATTTCGAAATCATTTCTAGCATATTACTAGCGTACTTTAAAAAGCGAAAGGATGGAAATCACACCTTTTCGTGTACCAAATTATGTGTATTTTCGACTTGGCTCACAGAAAGCACTGAAAGGCCTTCAAATTACGTCATACCGAAACCCCGCCAAATCCAGTTTATCGCTGGCCATTTTCCAGTCACAGAAGATCAGAGAATTAACCTTTTTTTGGAAAACACTATATAAAGGCCAAACGATAGGACGCCTTCCGTTCCAATAAACAAAGTGACCGTACGCCAATACAGTGAACAACCAACTCAGACAACAAGTTGCAAATTGTTGAGACACTTTCATTAAAAAACACCTTTTAGTTTCCAATGCCTGCCGCATCTAGAATTTAACCTTTCCCACGTCCCTACCCCCTCCCCTTTCAATGTTGCTGCTTAAGTTCCCAACATTTTTTTTGTCTTGCTAGCAACACTGATAAGGGGGGGAGGGGGGCTGCAGTGTGAGCCTGATTAATAGGGAAATTAAATACGCCCCAAGAAGGTCGTCTGATCTCCACTATTTTTGCAACCTTGTTGTCTGAGTGATTGCAATAATTTTGCCAGTCCGGATTTGAATCCTATAGAACACGTTTCAACGCTAGATAAAGCAGGAACCTAAAGTAAAACAATTCATTAATACTATGGTATAAGCGTCTGAAACATTTCAGAAGTTTGCACGCGAGAGTGCCCAAAGAGCACATTGGTATTCGAGAAAAACACGAAAGGATAGTACTTATTGACATACGGTA